>NC_054470.1:194559460-194859460 GCF_017639515.1 Carcharodon carcharias | reverse complement strand
GGTGTACAAGATTATGAGGGGCATGGACAGGGTGGATAGGGAGCAGCTGTTCCCCTTGGTTGAAGGGTCAGTCACAAGGGGACATAAGTTCAAGGTGAGGGGCAGGAGGTTTCGGGGAGATGTGAGGAAAAACTTTTTTACCCAGAGGGTGGTGACTGTCTGGAATGCGCTGCCTGGGAGGGTGGTGGAGGTGGGTTACCTCACATCCTTTAAAAAGTACCTGGATGAGCACTTGGCATCGTCATAACATTCAAGGCTATGGGCCAAGTGCTGGTAAATGGGATTAGGCAGGTAGGTCAGATGTTTCTCACATGTCGGTGCAGACTCGATGGGCGAAAAGGCCTCTTCTACACTGTGAGATTCTGTGATTCTGTGAGAATGAGAGCAAAGTTCCTTCCCTGCCTCATTGCAGCCAATTCCTGTATAGCAAAGTTAGATTTCCCATTCCACTCATCAGTCACCCTTTGTAGCCTCTGAAAGCAGTGATCCAGGATGTAATAATGATAAAGTCATGCACATCCTCTGACACTGGGACTGAATTTACCATTACAAGTGGATTGAAGCTACATTTATTGCCCGGAAATATGTTCACATTAGTTGGGATCGTCTGACAGAATTTGTCATAAAACAAAGGAGGCTTCAGCTGAAAGATGCTGTGGACTACACACCATCCAAGTGGGGAGTTGTGGCACTTCCACAGTCTCTCACTTCTTCCTTGATCGTCCTTGCTTGAGATTACTGCCCACTGGAGAAAGAAGTCAAGGGAAAAGCTTAGGAACAACAATATTTTCCTTTGATTTCATCTAAACATAGGAGTTATAGAAAACGCAAGAGAGTTAATGGCATTAGTCATGGCTATTTAGGGTTTGGTAGGCATATGGTTATGGAATGGATTCTAATGAGTTCAAATTCCACAAGAGTTATGAAACACCATTTCCCTGTCAAACACTCCCAGGACAGGTACAGCACGGGTTTAGATACAGAGTAAAGCTCCCTCTACACTGTCCCCATCAAACACTCCCAGGACAGGTACAGCACGGGTTTAGATACAGAGTAAAGCTCCCTCTACACTGTCCCCATCAAACACTCCCAGGACAGGTACAGCACGGGGTTAGATACAGAGTAAAGCTCACTCTACACTGTCCCCATCAAACACTCCCAGGACAGGTACAGCTTGGGGTTCGATACAAAGATAAAGGTCTGTGTGCAATCACATGTTAAGCTCTAACCCAAAGCTTCGAGGCAACAAAAAGCATTATGGAAAATTCTTACATGTCTCTTGAGCAGGAATCACATATTGAGGAAGCACCTATTGGTGTGATTAGAAGCTGAAAACAAGTTAAATTCTGCTTACTGCAACTCCTGGAGTCTCTGACATCTCTTCAGTAATTTCTTCACCCATCGCGGGCCCTGTGGAGCACATAATTTCTTGTTTCTCACTGTGATGAACCTGCAAAACAAGGTCCCATTTAACATTGGCAATCACACAGTGAGGGGCCCCCACTGTTAACTTCCAGCTAGTCACTCTGTCCATACAGGACTCTCTGTAACTTTCCTTTTCCCACTGAGCTGCCCATTTCAAGCCAAAGCTGCCATTTAGAGGGGTTGAGAGTGGGGGGGGGGGGGGTGGTGGTGAGGTGGGGGGGGGGTGGTGGTTGGGTGTGGGGGTGTGGTTAGGTGTTAGGGGCATGTTGGGGAGGGGTTTGAGTGTTGGGGGAGGTGCAGTGTTGTGTGGGTGTTGGGGTGTTGGGGAGGGGTTTGGGTGTTGGGGAGGTGCAGTGATTTGGGGGGTGTTGGGGGGGTGTTGGGGAGGGGGTTGGGTGGTGGTGGAGGTGCAGTGATGGGGGTATTGGAGGGTTGGGTGTTGGGGTGTGGGTGGGGTGTTGGGGCGAGGGTTGGGTGTTGGGGGAGGTGCAGTGATGGGGGGATTGTGGAGGGTGGTTGGGTGTTGGGGTGTTGGGGGTGTGTTGGGGAGGGGGTTGGTTGCTGGGGAAGAATGCAATGATGGGGGGTATTGGAGGGGTTGGGTGTTGGGGTGTTGGGGGGTGTTGAGGAGGCGGTTGGGTGTTGGGGGAGGTGCAGTGATGGGGCTATTGGGGGGTTGGGTGTTGGGGTGTTGGTGGGATGATGGGGTGAGGGTTGGGTGTTGGGGGGAGGTGCAGTGATGGGGGGTGTTGGGGGGGTTGGGTGCTGGGGTGTTGGGGGGGTGTTGGGGAGGGGTTGGGTGTTGGGGGAGGTGCAGTGATGTGCGGTTGTTGGGGGCATTGTGTTACTGGGGTGTTGGGGTGGTGTTGGGGAGGGTGTTGGGTGTTGGGGGAGGTGCAGTGAGGGGGTTGTTAGGGGGGTTTGGGTGTTGGGTGTGTGTTGGGGTCTTGGGGAGGGGGTTGGGTGTTGGGGGAGATGCAGTAATGGGGGGAGTGTTGGGGGGGTGTTGGGGAGGTGGTTGGGTGTTGGGGGAGGTGCAGTGATGGGGGGGTGTTGGGGGGGTGTGGGTGTTGGAGTGTTGGGGGGTTTGGGGAGGGGGTTGGGTGTTGGGGGAGATGCAGTAATGGGGGGAGTGTTGGGGGGGTGTTGGGGAGGGGTTTGGGTGTTGGGGAGGTGCAGTGATGGGGGGGAGTGTTGGGGGGGTTGTGCGTTGGGGTGTTGGGGGAGGTGCAGTGATGGAGGGGTGTTGGGGGAGTTGTGTGTTAGGGTGTTGGGGAGGGGGTTGGGTGTTGGGGGAGGTGCAGTGATGGGGGGGTGTTGGGGGGGTTGTGTGTTGGGGTTTTGGGGGGGGGTGTTGGGGAGGGGGTTGGGTGTTGGGGGAGGTGCAGTGATGGGGGGGTGTTGGGGGGGTGTGGGTGTTGGAATGTTGGGGGGTGTTGGGGAAGGGGTTGGGTGTTGGGGGAGATGCAGTGATGGAGGGGAGTGTTGGGGGGGTGTGGGTGTTGGAGAGTTGGGGGATTTGGGGAGGGGGTTGGGTGTTGGGGGAGATGCAGTGATGGAGGGGTGTTGGGGGGGTTGTGTGTTAGGGTGTTGGGGAGGGGGTTGGGTGTTGGGGGAGGTGCAGTGATTGGGGGGAATGTTGGGGGGGTTGTGCGTTGGGGTGTTGGGGGGGTGTTGGGGAGGGGGTTGGGTGTTTGGGGAGGTGCAGTGATGGGGGGGTTGCGAAGGGTCGCAATCGGCCATGGGGCCAAAAGCAGGTGGGGAGTTTGGGCAAGTAAAGTGCCAGATGGGTTTTTCACTCCCAGTCACGTTCTCTTTCCCCCCATTGATAGGGTTTGTGCACAAAGAGTGATCCCAGTTGGTTACCGTGGTGATGGCAGGTGTGGATTCAGACTCTTCTGCTGCTCCCTCCACCCCAACCCCCACCCACCCCCACCCCCCACTCCGGTGACGATGCTGCCCACCTGGGCAGACCCTGAGGGACACTCTTCACGGGTCCGTTTGCCTGTGACAGCTGGGGTGGAGAATAGGCCATGATGGCTTAGAGCTGCTACAAAGGGGTGTGGACAGAGTCCCAGGGGTTGAGCCTAACATCAGTCAGACGTGGGGGGGTGACTGCAGGAGGACAATTCTATGTTGAGGTGGCTAATTTGTTTCTGTGAGGGGAGGGGGTGGGGGTAAGGGTATGGGGTCTGGGTTGTGGGGGTGCTGAGCTGGGTTAGGCAAAGCACAGAATCCGGCCTACTTACACCACTGCAGGAATGCGGCAGCCCAGTGAAGCATCCTGCACCTTGCAGCCCACCACGATGCGTTTGGGAATCACATTGTGACTGACATTCAGACAACAATCCACAGCTCCATCATCTCCTCCGCTCCCTAAACAGAAGGAGACAAAAGACATCATTGGCCGGACGGTCACTGCTACACATAGAACCACAGAAAAGTCACGGCACAGAAAGAGGCCCTTCAGCCTATCGTCTCTGCCCTGGCTGGAAAGGGGAAAAAAAACCTGGCCACCCACTCTAGCCCCATCTTCCAGTACCTGGTCCAGCACGTCAGGCGCAGATCCGGGTACCTTGTAAAATCTGGGGAGGGTGAGATCCCTGGCCTCCAGCCTCCAGGTGTCTCAGAGGACTGATCTTTATTCCTCGAACTCGTCCCTGTCGTCCTCAACCTCTGCTGGAAATATGTCATAGAGTCATTGTGGCACCATTTGGCCCATTGACTCCCTGGCCATATGATATCAGTCGTTGATAAAAATAGTTCAGGGTGTGGGCAAGGCTGGCATTTATAACTCATCTTTAGTTGGCCCGACATGCAGGTAGGTGCTGGGCTACCCTTGTCTTGAACCATTGGTGGTGGTTTGATGCAGTGCAGGCGATTAAGAGTTGACCACTGTAGGTTGGTACTGAAGTCACATAGAGGTGTGGCCAGGTAAAAGTCTGCCCTAGAGTGACTCCAGTGTCACAATATAGACCATAACGTGGTGGACTCTTACCTGCCCTCTGTGACAATCGAGCAACCCAAGAAGGCAGCTCAGTGATGCCTGCTCAGGGGTGGGGCAATAAATGCCAACCGGTCTTGCCAGCAACGCTCATGAAATGAATGAAATGAAGAGATGATACCGAGTCACGGGACAGTTAATTGAACTGCTCACAGATCGTATGCTGGCACAGCAGTACAAGAGGAAACCTTATGGGGTGGGGGGGGGTGGCGGACACGGACTATGTTAAAGCTGTTAATCCTTTAACCGTTTCCATCACCAGTTTAAGCCGATTTCACTTGGACTGACAGTTCTGGGGTGGGGAGGGATGAGGGCCTACAGTTAGCCTTAGTGCCTAGAGGCTGGGAGCTTGTTTCAGAAATAATCTGCACGGCTTCACACTCCTGATCTAGTGAGAAGACCAGGTGTGGACAGACTGTGGATGAGAACAGGTAGGAGCTTGGGTATGATGCCATTACAGTCGAATAGCCAGCATACTCACCAGGTGCCCGTGTGAAGGGCGATCACTGGATTGGAAAGTGAGCGGACCCTGATGGGGAATTGTACCCCCCATAAGGTCTCAGTGTTGTCAGTAGGGACTGAACGTTGAACTGAGGTGGTCAGGTAGAGGGCAAGGAAGTAGATTTTTCATTTACCTCATGGGTACCATTGCGGATTGACGGAAGGTTCTAGAAAGCTACACGGTCTTAATAATGGACAGTAGATATGAAGCACCAGATTGCCACCCGGGTGCCTGTGAAATTCTACCCCTCTCTCTCCACTCCTCCAAGGGCAGACTTGACTCCCTGACGCTGGGGTAATTGGGTGTCCTGAACACTGGGTGGGAAACCTGTTGGGGAGAAGCTGGGGAGAAGTGCGAACCTGTGTGGGAGGCTGCCCAATATTCCACCCTGACCGTCAGTGGCCATTCTCACCTCGCAGTTGGAATATTGTGAGTTCAAGCCCTCACTCCGGATAGTCAAGCACAGAATGCAGGCAGACACTCCAGAGCAGTACTGAGGGAGTGCTGCACTGTCGGAGGTGCCGTCTTTTGGATGAGATTTTAAAGTGAAGCCCTGTCGGGTGGACATAAAAGATCTCAAGGCTGCTAATCGAGGAAGAGCAGGGGAGTGCTCCTTGATTTCCTGGGCAATATTCATCCCTTAAAATCAATGTTATTAAAAACAGATTCTCTAGCCATTATCACATTGCTTTGTTTGTGGGAGCTTGCTGTGCGCAAATTGGCTGCTGTTTTCCTACATTACAACAGTGACGACACTTCCAAAAGCATTTCAATGGCTGTAAAGTGCTTTGGGGCAGCCTCAGGCTGTGAAAGGCGCTATAGAAATGCAAGACTTATCTATCTTGGAAAGCACGCGATCACCTGGGACTAGCCTGAATTCCAGGATGGAGGTGTCAGCTTGAATTCTCGTGGTGCCTTTGAACAAGGAGAAACTCCCCGAAGCTGATTCAGGGATAGAATATTCAGAAAAGGGGATAAAAACCTTGCCTTATATTCTCCCCTTTTCGTGTCGCTCCCAACCCCCCACCCCCCCCACCCCCCAACCCAACCCCCCTCAACCGGACTAAGGTGCCAAACGGATTCGCCAGGGGACCCCTTAAGGTTTCGCACTTCAGCAGGCGAGTGGTTCCCTTACCTTTGCAGGAGTGACAAGCGACAGCGAGGAGCAGGAAAGCGACCTTGATGTGAAGGCTCATGATGGCAACCTTTGGGTAGAAGCAGTCACGGGAGAGAGAGATAGAGAGAGGCGAGCTGGGTTCCGACGGAGAGAAGTCAACTCCTGGGACTCTCAGGCTTTCACCAGAGGCTGAGCGGCTCTGGCTGTTACAGATGCTGCTGCCTCTATATATATACGCAGCCTGCTGAAGTTTCACTATGATTTTAACTGTTGACTGACTATGTGGGGCTTTTTTTTCCCTCCAACTTTTGAATAATTAGATCTGATTGTGTTTTGCTGAATTTTTTTCATTCTCTCATGATGTGGGTGTTGCCGACAGGGCCAGCATTTGTTGCCCATCCCTAACTGCCCGGCTTGGCGAGGGCATTTCCAAGCCCTTGCTTAGGAACGCAGGAAATAGGAGCAGGAATAGGCCCTTCAGCCCCTCGAGAGCTATCTCCACCATTTAGCTAGTTCTTGGTGGATCTACCCCAATGCCTTCTCCCCCACACTGTCCCCTTAAGGTCACTGGTATCTAGAAATCTCTCTGCCTCTGCTTCGAACACGCTCACTGGCTGAGTCTCCACAGCCCTCTGGGGTAGAGAACTCCAACTGCAGCGGCCCTGGAGTCATGTGTAGACCAGACCAGGTAAGGACAGCAGATTCCCTTCGCTAAAGGGCTTTACTGAAACCCGATGGGCTTTTTACAACAATCTGTGACAGTTTCGTGGTCACCATTACTGAGATTTGACCCCTTGACCCCAGAGCATTAGGCTGCCCCTCTGAGTTAGCCACCTAGTGGCCTTACCCACAATGCCACTGTCTCCCCTATCGGGCCAGGCGGTCGGTAGGTGGGGGGGCCGGATCATCAACAGGCGCTGTGACGGCGGCCCTCGCCCGCTAGCCACCTTCCAGCAGAGTGGGCAGCATCGACCCACCAGGAGCAGGGCTGCGCGTGGAATCTTCCTCTCCCTATCCAGCGGGGTGCTGAGGGCGACCCCCTGCAGGAACTTCCACACGCCCCGGCTGACTGCTGCTAACAGAGCATGGCCATGCCTGCGCGAGGCAGCCTGCTCGCTGGTTAAACTCACCGAACCGTGAACGGCCCACCGCACTAACCACGTCAATCTGCTCACCGCGGTTCACCGCAGTAATGGTTCAGGCCAAAGCTGCCCTTTGCGATGCTCACACAAGTAAGCACAGACCTTCCTGTTTGTGGGACCTTACCATCAACTACAATTCTGCCACATGCTTATCACAGCAACCACATGTTCCAGTTGTTAATTCTGCTGACTGGCGAGTACACTGAGCTGTTCGGGTGTCGGCTATAGTTGGCAGCCTTGTCTCTAATCAGAAACCCGTGGCTTTCAGCAGCAAGGGTAAAAGGCCTGAGCCCACGGGCTGGAGGGAGATTGTACAGCGGGGTTCCCGGGGGTTGCAGTTCAGGCCGCTGCTCTCCTTGAGACCCCTGTGTATATTAATGAGCCTGACTTGGCTGCACAGGGGCATAATTTCAAAACACGTGCGGATGACATGGAACTTGGGAGTATTGTAAGCTGTGAGAAGGATAGTGGTGAACTTCAAGAGGCGGTGGATGGAGTGACGGAATGGATGGACATGTAGCAGATGATCTTTAAGACAGAGAGGTGTGAAATGATTCATTTTGGTTGGAAGAACATAAAATTAAGCATGTGGTGGCGGGGGGTGGGGGTGGTGTGGGGGGGGTAGAGGGAGTGCGAGATGCAGAGGGACCTGGGTGTATGTGCGCATAAGTCATTGAAGGTAGCAGGACAGATGGAGAGAGTTGTTAATGAAGCAGTGTGGCGAGCTTTCTTAACAGGGACATGGAGTACAAGAGCAAGGAGGTTATGGTGCACCTTCATAAAACACTGGTTTGGCCTCAACTGGAGTATTCTGGTCACTGCATTTTGGAAAAGATGTGAAGGGGATACAGGAAAGGTCGACAGGAATGGTTCCAGGGACGAGGAACTTCAGCTACGTGGACAGATTGGAGAAGTTGAGGCTGTTCTCTTTGGAGAAGAGAAGGTCGAGAGGAGATTTGACGGAGATGTTCAAAACCATGAGGGGAGAAGGAGAGTAGAGAGGGAGAATGTGCTCCCATTGGTGGAAGAATCGAGAACGAGAGGCAGCCGATTTAAAGCAATTGGCAAAAGAAGCAGAGACGACATGAGGGAGAGCTTTTCCAGTGGCCAGGGTCTGGAATGCACTGCCTGAGAGTGTGAGGTGCAGGCAGGGTCCGTTGAATCATTGAATAGGGAATTTGATAATTATCAGAAAGGAAGTGTGTGGGGCTCCAGGGACAAGGCACGGCAGTGGGACAAGATGAGTTACTCCTGCAGGAGGCCAGCACTGACACGATGGGCTGAATGGCCCCCTTCTGTGCTGTAACTATTCTACGATTCTCCTGATATCCCGGCCAACATGACAGCGTCACTAGGATAGTCAATTAAAATGCAGATTACCTTGTCATGATCTCACTGTTGCTTGTGGGAGCTTGTCATGTGAATTTTGAATGCTGCATTTTCTACTGCAGAACAGTGACTTCATTTTAAAGGTAGGTCATTATCTGTGAGGGTTTCAGTATATCCTGAGGCTGTGAAAATTGCTGTAGAAATGCAAAGAATCTATTGCCTGCTGACCACCACCTCCTGACCCCGTCCACTCTTGCTGGTGAGAAAGACGCTGTCCCTTTAAGAGTTCCTTCCTGTTGTTGCTAATTTCGCTGAGCCTAGAGGGGATTTCTTTCTAAAAGAGACAATGCTGATCTTTGCGGAGTGTGAGTAGCAAAGAACAGCCCAGGTTAACGCTCACAGTGCAGTACTCAGGGAATGCTGCATTGTCAGAGGTGCTGTCTTTAGAATGAGACATTAACTTGAGGCCCCGTCTGTCCTCCCAGGTGGATGTTAGACATCCCACAGTCAGTATTTCAGCAAAGACTGGAGAGGCCTGGTCTTCACCGCTAAAATATGTTATCTGGTCATGATCACATTGCTGCTTGTGGGATCTTGATGTGTATAAATTAGCTGCTGTGATTCCTACATTACAACAGGCATCACATTTCAAAAAATATTTCTTTGGTTGTAAAATCACTTTGGGTTGTTCCACCCACTCTCCCCCCCCCACCCCCACCACCGCTCTACACCAGCCCCCGGCTTTCCACCCCACCGCCCCCTGCTCTCCGCTAACCCCCCTGCTCTCCACCTCCACCACCCCCGCTCTCCACCACCTCCCCGCTCTCCACCAACTCCCCCATACAACCCTCTCCATACCGCAAACTACGCCAAACCACCTCACCCCATTCGAGCATACATACAAGCATGTTTCTATGTTCCTATGTTCCCAACATATGAACTAGAAGCAGGATTAGGCCACTCGGCCCCTCAAGCCTGCTCCTCCATTCAATATTGTGGCTAACCTCCTGCCTACCCCTGGTAACCTTTCACCCCTTTGTTAATCAAGAATCTATCTCGCTCTGCCTTAAAAATATCCAGAGACTCTGCTTCCACTGCCTTTTCAGGAAGAGAGTTCCAAAGACCCTCAGAGGGAAAAAAATGTCTCCTCATCTCTGTCCAAGATGGTGGACCTCTTATTTTTAAACAATGATCCACCCCCTGGGATTTGACCTTTGATCCTCCGATCTCTGTGGTGCTATCTTTATTTGTTAAATAAAATCACAGCTGGCCGAGTGTTTAGTTGAAGTAACAGCCAAGTGAAGTTTCGACACCATTATCTAATATAGAGCCATCAATCATTAACAAGTAAAGAGGCCCCTTTCAACAATATGTGGAAATTGTTTTTGGAACATTATATATACAGAGTTGATGTGCCGGGATTTGTTTTAACTTGTTAGCTTTACTTTATTTTGGGATGAATAAACTGAGGCGAAGACTGTGAAGGCATCCAATCTAAACAGGGGGTGGGGGGGGCGCGGTGGCGGGGGAACTACTCTGCAAAATCCCTCAGGAGCTCAATTTAAACCTCTCATTCCAATCCCCCGGTGGCCTCGTCCCTCCCCATCTCTGTAACCTCCTCCGGCCTCCACAATCCACTGAGATATCCGGGCACCTCTAATTCTCGTCCCCTGATTTTAACCACTGCGCGACTGGCGACTGCGCCTTCAGCTGCCTGGACTGTACGATGTAGAATTCTGTCCCCGTGGAGCTTGCCCCTGGGTTTTTATAATAAACTGGCCCTTTCAGGTGCTCACCCATACAACAACAATGAGAATTCACCCCATAGCACCAAAATAGTGAAATATACTCTTTATAACTAAACTCCACAGAGTTCATTTATTTATTGAGCTGGTCAGACTGCACTGCATCAAAATACCTTAAAAAACTCAGCAGGTCTGGCAGCATCTGCAGAGAGGAACACAGTTAACGTTTCGAGTCCATATGACTCTTCAACAGAACTAAGGAAAAATAGAAGAGAGGTGAAATGTAAGCTGGTTTAAGGGGCGGTGGGACAAGAAGAGCTGGATAGAGGGCCAGTGATAGGTGGAGATAACCAAAAGATGTCACAGACAAAAGGACAAAGAGGTGTTGAAGGTGGTGATATTAGCTAAGGAATGTGCGAATTAAGGGTAGAAAGCAGGACAAGCAAGGTACAGATAGCTCTGGTGGGGGTGGGGGGAAGAAATTGAAAAGGGCTAAAAGGTAGAGATAAAACAATGGATGGAAATACATTTAAAAATAATGGAAATAGGTGGGAAAAGAAAAATCTATATAAATTATTGGAAAAAAAAGGGGGGATCAGAAAGGGGGTGGGGATGGAGGAGGGAGTTCATGATCTAAAATTGTTGAACTTAATATTCAGTCCGGAAGGCTGTAAAGTGCCTAGTCGGAAGATGAGGTGCTGTTCCTCCAGTTTGCGTTGAGCTTCACTGGAACAATGCAGCAAGCCAAGGACAGACATGTGGACATGAGAGCAGGGTGGGGTGTTAAAATGGCAAGAGACAGGGAGGTCTGGGTAATGCTTGCGGACAGACCGAAGGTGTTCCACAAAGCGGTCACCCAGTCTGCGTTTGGTCTCTCCAATGTAGAGGAAACCGAATTGGGAGCAACGAATGCAGTAGACTAAATTGAGGGAAATGTAAGTGAAATGCTGCTTCACTTGAAAGGAGTGTTTGGGCCCTTGGGTGGTGAGGAGAGGGGAAGTAAAGGGGCAGGTGTTGCACCTTCAGCGGTTGCATGGGAAGGTGCCGTGGGAGGGGGTTGAGGTGTAGGGGGTGATGGAGGAGTGGACCAGGGTGTCCCTGAGGGAACGATCCCTATGGAATGCTGCCGGGGGGGTGAAGGGAAGATGTGTTTGGTGGTGGCATCATGCTGCAGTTGGCGGAAATGGCGGAGGATGATCCTTTGAATGCGGAGGCTGGTGGGGTGATAAGTGAGGACAAGGGGGACCCTATCATGTTTCTGGGAGGGAGAGGAAGGTGTGAGGGCGGATGCTTGGGAGATGGGTCAGACACGGTTGAGGGCCCTGTCAACCACCGTGGGTGGAAAACCTTGGTTAATGAAGAAAGAAGATATGTCAGAGGAACTGTTTTGGAAAGTGGCATCATCAGAACAGATGCGACGGAGGCGAAGGAACTGAGAGAATGGGATGGAGTCCTTACAGGAAGCGGGGTGTGAGGAGCTGTAGTTGAGGTAGCTGTGGGAGTCGGTAGGCTTGTAATGGATATTGGTGGACAGTCTATCACCAGAAATTGGGACAGAGAGGTCAAGGAAGGGAAGGGAAGGGTCAGAGATGGACCATGTGAAAATGATGGAGGGGTGGAAACTGGAAGCAAAATTAATAAATTTTTCCAGGTCCAGACGAGAGCATGAAGCAGCACCGAAGTAATCATCGATGTACTGGAGAAAGAGTTGTGGGAGGGGGCGGGAGTAGGACTGGAACAAGGAATGTTCCACATACCCCATAAAGAGAGGCAGAGCTGGGGCCCATGCGGGTACCCATAGCCACGCCTTTTATTTGGAGGAAGTGAGAGGAGTTTAAGGAGAAATTGTTCAGTGTGAGATATTTTACCTCTCTTCTATTTTTACTTAGTTCTGCTGAAGAGTCAGACGGACTCGAAACGTTAACTGTCTTTCTCTCCGCAGATGCTGCCAGACCTGCTGAATTTTTCCTGGTTTTTTTATTTTTAATTTTGTTTTGGATTTTCAGCATCCGCAGTTTTTTTGCTTTTATCAAAATACCTTGTCTGAAATCCCGTCGCTATTGTAATGCAGCAGCCAATTTGTGCACAGCAAGCTCCCACAAACAGCAACTCAATAATGACAAGATAATCTATTCTTTGTGATGCTGATTGAGGGATAAATATTGGCCAGGACACTCGAGAGAACTCCCCTTCAAAATAATGGCTGTGGGATCTTTGCATCCACTTGAGGGGGCAGGTGGGGCATCGGTTTAATCTCATCTGCAAGACAGCACCTCTGACAGTGCAGCACTCCCTCAGTACTGCACTGGGAGTGTCAGCGTGGATTATGCGCTCAAGTCTTTGGGCAGGAGGGTAGGTGCGACCCACTGACACGTTACAATGAGTTATTGTAGCAGAGCAGATTAAACTCATCGGCAATCCTATAATGTGCTGATGACACAGGACTCCAGTAGGGAACTGTAGCTGCATCAGGGCAGATTGGGGAGTGATATACAAAGTGGGGCAAATATCTTTTATGTATCTTAACTTACGGTAATGCACAACAGTGTGTGGAAGGTCAATACAGGATATAACAAAGCAGAGGGGAGAGAAAGAACAGAGTCCCATATTTGACTGTCTCCTGCATTTAAAGTGAATTTCAAATAGCTCTATGGCCTCACTACCCTTACAGAATCATGGATTAGTATGGGACAGAGTGAAGCCACTCAGCCCATTGAGTCTCTGCTGGCTCTTTTGAAGAGCGATTTTGTTAGTCCCACTTCTCTGCTCCTTCCCCGTATCCCAGCAAATTTTCTCCATCCTGTATTTATCGAATTCTCTTTTGGGAGCTACGACTGAATCTGTTCCCGTTACCCCACTACGCAGCACATTCCAAATCCTAACCACTTGTTAAGTAAAAAAATAATTTTTCCTTGTGTTGCCTCGTGTTCTTTGGTCAATCACCTTAAATTGGGGTCCTCATCAACTCTTCAGCCAATGGGAATTGTTTCCCCTTCTTTACTCTGTGCAAATCCTTCATGATGTTAATTTTAAACACCATTACCATACCTCCCTTTAGTCTTCTCTGTGACTGCCTTCAGCCAGCAATACCTGGAAATCTCTGACTCCTCCAATCCTGCCCTTTGCAGTCCTGTACAGACCTGACTTGCAATAAGTGCTTCCTCTTCTGCTGGTCCAACAATCAATTAACAGTACAATGCACGGATGGTCTAGAATGAAAATAGCGCTTCCTGTTAGCTTTTCCCATGTCTCTTTACATTCAGTTAGTTGTGCTGAAGTCTGGTCAATTCCTGGTAATGTTGCCATCACATGACCTCCTGTCTGCACCCACCCTCCATCCCTGCGCCTCTGCCTTTGGCCCTTGCCTTTCCAGCCAATCAGTGCCCCATTGGTCATAAAGCTCGTTGAGAGATTGTGAAAGGTGCTATGTAAATGCACGCCCTTCCTAGTAGAGTTTGAATTTCACTTTGGGGTGAAGACAACCTGACTGTTGTGGGGTTCTCCGTTCTGTTTGGAAACTCTTCCAAGAAGTGACAGCTTGATAAGTGACCAATATTCAACTGATGAGAAATCAGCATTTTGAAAAATCCTTTCACGGGGATGAGGGCATCGCTGGCAAGACCAACATTTGTTGCCCATCCTTAAATGCCATAAATGTCCGCAATCGCTTTCCCTCCTTCCCACTCTCTCTCTCTCCTCTCCCCGAGTCTCCCTGTCTCCATCTCTGTTGATCTCCCTCTCTCTCTCTCTCCTGCTCTCGCTCCCTCTCTCCCTCTCTCCTGCTCTCGCTCCCCCGCTCTCCTATCACAAGTTTGGGTGGGTGGATGTTCTCCAGTGTTTCCAGCAGGTGATCATTCTTCCTGACAAACATTTCATGCTATTCTGTGATATACTGCACAAAACAAAAGCAATGGAAATAAATTCCATCTGGAATTGTCACAGGATTTACATTTCAGTAGAGGGCCATTTGGCCCATTGATTCCATGCTGAGGTTCAGGTTCCATTTGAGACTCCACCCATCTTACATCATCAAATCCTAGCAACGTAGGTCGGGATTTTCCCATCCTGCCTGTGACGGGCATTGTCGAATACAGGGCTGGAATTTGATGGACTTTGGGCTGGAATTCCCGGTCCTGTGACAGCGGAGGGTGGGGGGGGAGGGGGGAGACTGGGAAATCCCAGCCTCATTATTCTATTTGCGCTCACATCTTTATCTCGATCCTTTGTCAGTGCAAGTAGATGAGTCTATTGCAACACCAATCTGTCCAAACTAATGGAAAAATGTTGTAGGTTTAACCCAAATTAGAATTTATTGTTTTATAAACGACAGCTGATCAAGCACACATTAAGGGCAATTAGTAGATAAGAAGCGTTAATCATCAACTCCCATAAATCAATCCTATGGTTCCTCATGGATTAGGAATTCCTTTAATTATATTACAGCCTCATTGTTCACTTTAGCTCCCAGGGCAGGTACAGCACGGGGTTAGATACAGAGTAAACCTCCCTCTACACTGTCCCCATCAAACACTCCCAGGACAGGTACAGCACGGGGTTAGATACAGAGTAAATCTCCCTCTACACTATCCCCATCAAACACTCCCAGGACAGGTACAGCACGGGGTTAGATACAGAGTAAATCTCCCTCTACACTGTCCCCATCGAACACTCCCAGGACAGGTACAACACGGGGTTAGATACAGAGTAAAGCTCCCTCGACACCGTCCCCATCAAACACTCACAGGACAGGTACAGCACGGGGTTAGATACAGAGTAAAGCTTCCTCTACACTGTCCCCATCAAACACTCCCAGGGCAGGTAGAGCACAGGGTTAGATACAGAGTAAAACTCCCTCTACACTGTCCCCATCAAACACTCCCAGGACAGGTACAGCACGGGGTTAGATACAGAGTAAATCTCCCTCTACACTGTCCCAATCAAACATTCCCAGGACAGGTACAGCACGGGGTTAGATACAGAGTAAAGCTCGCTCTACACTGTCCCCATCAAACTCTCCCAGGACAAGTACAGCACGGGGTTAGATACAGAGTAAAGCTCCCTCGACACCGTCCCCATCAAACACTCACAGGACAGGTACAGCATGGGGTTAGATACAGAGTAAAGCTCGCTCTACACTGTCCCCATCAAACTCTCCCAGGACAAGTACAGCACGGGGTTAGATACAGAGTAAAGCTCCCTCTACACTGTCCCCATCAAACACTCCCAGGACAGGTACAGCACAGGGTTAGATACAGAGTAAATCTCCCTCTACACTGTCCCCATCAAACACTCCCAGGACAGGTACAGTATGGGGTTAGATACAGAGTAAAGCTGCTTCTACAGTGTTGCATCAAAACTATGGGACTAATTGATTGATGTAGTGGTTTTGTCACTGGGCTGGTAATCCAGAGACCCAGGGTAATGCTCTGGGGTTTGAATCCCACCATGGCAGAATCAAATATCTGCAATTTAAAGCTAGACGATGACCATGTGAAAGGTGCTACATAAATGCAAATCCTGATTCCTTTCCATGATAGTCAACTGAAAGCCAGCAAGACATTTCTCTTGATCATTTCCCGTAACCACAATCAGGATGATTCAACCCCCACCAAGCCCTGAAATCCCAGATGTTTAGCCAACAAACAGACTGTAAGCAGTTGCAGCATCTTATTTACACAGAGAGATTTTTTAAAATTTTGTTTGTTGGTGTCACTGTCTAGGCCAGCATTTATTCCCCATCCCTAATTGCCCTCGTTCAGAGGGCATTTTTAAGAGTCAGGCACATTGCTGTGGGTCTGGAGTCACATGTAGGCATTTCCTTAGTGGACATTAGTGAACCAGATGGGTTTTTACAACAATCGACAACAGTTTCATGGTCATCATTAGACTTTTAATTCCAGATTTTAATTGAATTTAAATTCTCCCAACTGCAGTGGTCGATTTGAACCCAGGCCCCCAGAGAATTACCCTGGGTAGTCCAGACGGACTATCGGTTCAGTGGCAATGCCCCTATCCCATTGCCTCCCCCGATCCCTAGATTTCAGAACTTTGAGCAGAGGGATCTGGGTGTCCTGGTAGATGAATCGCAAAAAGTTAGTATGCAGGTGCAGCAAGTGATTAGGAAGGCAAATGGAATGTTGTTCTTTATTGCGAGGGGAATGGAACATAAAATTAGGGAAGTTTTGTTAAAGTTAAACGCAGTTTTGGTGAGACCATAACTGCAGTACCGTGTACAGTTTTGGTCTCCTTATTTAAGGAAGGATATAATTGCATTAGAAACAGTTCAGAGGAGCTTCACTCCACCGATGCTTGGATTGAAGGTTTGCCTTATGAGGAAAGGCTGGACAGGCTGGGCCTGTAGCCATTCGTAGTTAGAAGATTGAGAGGTGATCTTATTGAACATAGAAGATCCTGAGGGGACTTGATGGGGTGGATGCTGAGAGAAGGTTTCCCGCTTTGGTAGAGGCTAGAAGAAGGGGACAGAGTTTAAAAATAAGGGGTTACCTATTTAAGATGGATTTAGGGGAGAATCTTGTCTCTCTGTGGGTCGTTAGTCTGTGGAATTCTCTTCCCCAGAGAGCAGTGGTGGTGGGGGGGGTGGTGGGGGGGGGCATTGAATATTTTTTTACAGCTTAGTTAGCTGGACTCTTTACATACGGACGTAGGAACGTATGGAGCAAGAGGAGGCCATTCAGCCCCTCAGGCTTGCTCCGCCGTTTAATAAGATCATGGCTGATCTGGGGCAGGATTGTAAACTGGGACGGCTGCGATCGGTGGGCCTTGGAGTGGCCGGGGACTGGACTCTGCTGCCCGTATCACGCTGGCTGGCCAATTAACGGGCAGCCAGAGTGAGAGGGTCAGTGCTGCCGGGGGTGGGGGGGTGGGGGGTGTTGGGGTGGTGTGTGGGAGGAAGGCGAGTGCTGAAGCCAGCATGTGCGCGGGGGTAGAGTGGAGTGCGCACTTTATGCTCTCTGAAGGCAGTGAGCTGCCTCAGGGAGCTGAATAATTTAAAAAAAAAATCAATAAAAGCAGAATGTAAAAATCCGGAAAAAAAACACCCATGCCACACAGACTGAAGTTTGTGTCCAAAGATTTCTTTATTTTTTTTAATTTAATCTCGGAAACCTCATCCTGCCCTTGGACGGGCAGTGAATAAAACCCCCCCCCCCCCCACTAATTGAAACTTTAATAGCCTCTTAATTGTCGGCGGGTGCACTGCCGATTCTCACATTTACTAACAGGGGAGACAAAGGTTATCAGGGGTAGACAGGGAAGTGGAGCTGAGGCCACAATCGGATCGGCCCTGATCTTATCGAATGGCGGGGCAGGCTCGAGGGGCTGAATGGCCTCCTGCTGCTCCTGGTGCGTACGTTTGTACGTGTGCTGCTGAAATGAGCACCGGTGCCCTGGTAGGAAGTTTAATACTAAGGCAAGCTCTTGCCTTCAGTGGGTCTGTTCCTCATCGTGTTGTTCTCTGTGTCTGCTGCTCGTGCAGCTGTGATCTGGAACTGCACTGGCTTCAGTTTCGTTTCTGCAGTGCCGACTGGGAGGGTGAGAGGTGGTGGGGGGGAGGGAGGGGAGTGTGAAGGATCTTGAATTCCACAATTGCAGAAAAGTCCCCGTTTCACAATCACTGCCTTGTTTGCACTGAAATCAGGAATTAAGGAATAAAAACTGCTTGGAATATGGTATACACTGCCTGGTAGAGTGGCGGATTCAGATTAACCTTCAAAGGTGATTTGGATAAATATCTGACCGTGAATCATAGAGACACGGCGAAAGAGTTGGGAATGGGAGGAACTGGTTTGCTCCTTAAAACAGTCTCTGAAGCAGTTCAGAGAAGGTTTACCAGACTAATACCAGGAATGGGTGGGTTGTCTTATGAGGAAAGGTTGGACAGACTAGACTTGTATCCGCTGGAGTTTAGAAGAGTAAGAGGCAACTTGATTGGAACCTTTAAGATCCTGAGGGGTCTTGACAGGGTGGGTGTGGAGAAGATGTTTCCTCTTGTGGGAGAATCTAGAACTAGTGAGTCACTGTTTAAAAATAAGAGGTTGCCTATTTGAAATCGAGATGAGGCGAAATATTTTATCTGAGGGCAGTGAGTCTTTGGAACTCACTCCCTGAAAAGGCAATGGAAGCAGAGTCTTTGAGTATTTTTAAGGCAGAGGTGGATAGATTCTTGGTAAGCAAGGGGGTGATAGGTTATTGCAGATTTCAGGTTGCTGTCAGATCAGTCATGATCCTTCTAAATGGCAGTGCAGTCTCGAGGAGCCGAATGACCCACTCCTACTCCTCGTTCATAAGTTTTTTTTATTCGTCCATGGGATGTGGGCTTCGCTGGCTGGGCCAGCATTTATTGCCCATCCCTAGTTGCCCTTGAGAAGGTGGTGGTGAGCTGTCTTCTTGAGCCGATGCAGTCCATGTGGTGTAGGTACACCCACAGTGCTGTTAGGGAGGGAGTTCCAGGATTTTGATCCAGCGACAGTGAAGGAACAGTGATATATTTCCAGGTTGGGGTGGTGAGTGGCTTGGAGGGGAACTTCCAGGTGGCGGTGTTCCCATCTATCTGCTGCCCTTGTCCCTCTAGGTGGTAGTGGTCGTGGGTTTGGAAGGTGCTGCCGGAGGAACCTTCAATATTCTGAATGGTCCTGTTCTGAGCTGTAACACTCCATAGTTACATCATCTTCTCACGCCTTGATTATCCACATTCCCTTCATACACACACTTCCCTTACCACACTCCTATTATCCGATTTCCCATTATCCGTTTTCCCATTATCGTAGAATCACAAAAATGCACAAGAGCATAAGGATTAGGAGCAGAAGTGGGCCATTCAACACTGCAAACCAGCTCCGCCATTCAATAAGATCATGGCTGACCTTACTGTGGTCTCAAATTCCACTTTTCTGTCTGCCCCCCCCCCCCCCCCCCCCCCCCCCACCGCCACCAATAACCCTTGACTCCTTTGTCAATCAAAACTCTTAACTCAGCCTTGAATCTATTCAATGGCCCAGTTTCCACTGCTTTCTGGGGAAGAGAATTCCACAGACTAATGACCCTCTGAGAGAAAACATTTTCCCTCATCTCCATCTTAAATAGGGGACCCCTAGCTTTGAGAGGGTGTCCCCTCATCATAGAATGGCTCAAAAGGAGGCCATTTGGCCCATCATGTCTGTGCTGGATCTCTGAGAGGAACTGAACTTGTCCGACTCACCTACCTTTTGGCCCTAGCCCTGAAAGTCTTTACTTTTCAGATTCCTCCTTTTGAAAATGAACGTAGCAGTGACAGGGAAAGTATAGTTGGTGGGGTTGGGGGGGATCGGTACTGCCCTCTGCAGCTGGGACGGTGAATCCCAAAGGCAAGTGCTGCCTGCACCTGAGTGCCCGGGTTAAGGACATCTCCCTAGGACTGGAGAGGAACTTGGAGTGGGAGGGGAAGCACCCAGTTGTTGTGGTTCACGAGTGTACCCACGTCACAGGCAGGACTAGGAAAGTGGTTCTGCTGAGGGAGTATGAACAGCCAGGAACTAAGCTAAAAAGCGGGACCACAAAGACGGTGGGTAATCTCTGGGTTGCCACCTGAGCCCCAAGCAAATTGGCGTCGGGTAAATCAGATTAGAGAGTTAAATGTGTGGCCCAAAGATTGGTGTGGGGAGAAGTGGGTTTTGGGGCACTGGCACCAGTACTGGGGAGCTGTTCCGTTGGGACACGCATCCCTGAACCATGCTGGGACCAGTGTCCTGGTGAATCAGAAAATTAGGACTGCGGAGGGGGTTTTAAACTAAATAGTTGGTGTGGGGGTGCTGGTGGTGGGGGGGAGCGAGTGAGGGGAAATTTAGAGAGTTAAAGAGCAAGGACAAGGCAAACAGTACAGGGTGGCGATAAGGGTAATGATAACCAGGGTGCGACAGGAAGGGGCAGAGTGTACAGACAGAGGCCCGAGTTTCTGGTATGACGGAGGGTCTGTCATAGTGAAAATCCTGCAAGGGGCCGAAGATTCTAAATCCCGCCCCCGAACCCAGCATTTCCCATCTTCACAGGGTCTGGACTGGAGACAGGCCCAGGGTTCACTCATGTGAGCGGGAGCTGGCCATTCAAATCATCAGCTGCCCCCACCAAAGGGGGGCTTTGGAAAAACATGAGCGAGGAATCCAGAGCGTGCAGATTAGAACAGGTAAGAGGAGATCCGTACTCGGTGGATTCCTATGGAAAGCCAGGGTACCCCTTTGGATAGTGTTCTGAGACACCTTTGGGAGAGGTAAGGCACCCTTTGGGATTGCTAAAAGTGACCATGATTGTGAACTTTTTCTGCAAAAACTCACTGGAAGTGTCAAGCTGTAAAAGAGCTGTCCAGCTGTCAAGGAACTGTCCTGTTGTCAAAGCTGTCCAGGGAGTGTCAAAGCTGTCAAGTAACTATCCAAGGATACTAGGTTTTGGGGGTGGGACAAGGGTAAGGGGATTAGTAGCGTGATTTTCCCTCGTTATGCCGTGTGTTCCCCATTCTTAATTGTGTACTTTGTAGGTCTGTATAATCTCAGTGTAATCCCAATGTTATAAATTCATTTGTGATTTCAATAAACCCAGTTTTTATTTTTCTTGCACCAAAACCAGTTGTCTGCTGCACTTTGTCACAGCCCCCAAGTAAGTCCAAGGTCTAGAATCCAGGGAGTGGGAGCGATTCGAACCGCTCAGAAGTCAGAGGGGAAACTGACACACACACACCACCCTCTACACCACGAAAGGGATCCTTCTTGGATCAAATCCTGTTGTGGCCAACTGAAGGGGAGGTGGGGGTGCTGAATAAAGACGGGGAGACACTTCATCCCTCCTCACCCGGAGCATAACAATTTGGGGGTGTCCCAGCCAGACAGTGACAAATTAAGGGGTCTCACTTGGATCAAGAGCTTTGAGGAGCCTCCCCATGAGGGTGGGTCATAACTCACTCAGCTTCACCTTCCTAGCACACTTTCAGATCTTCGGCGGCGCCAAGAAGAGCTCCACTGCTCCAAAAGGGTACCTTTTGCCCTAAAGAGCCTGCAGCACGGAGGCGCCAGCCTTTGGCTGCCCTCTTGGATCTTCAGGGCTTCTCTCGCGCCCACTTCACTTCCAGTCTGCCCCCTGCAGCTCTTCTGTTATCTTGGAGCCTGTTTCTCTGCTCCTGTTGTTTATCTTGATACAAACAGGATCTATCTCTGACCCCTGCCTTTCTCCCTGCCTGGAACTTTCTTCCAGGACCTCTTTTTGTCCCACTCCCTGGTTTGGGACCTTCTCCCTGCCCCACTGCTCCCCAGCCTGCAGCTCCCAGCACCCCCCTGCCCCATTCTCCGTCTCCCCTCACCACAGCACTCCTCAGCACGCCTGTTCCCTGCCCCCCTGCTACCCGTCCACCCCTGCCCCACACCCCCCAGTTCCCTGTGCCCCCCCCCCCACCCCCCCCCGGTCCCCGTACCCCACCCCACCCTCGTTCCCCCTTGCTCCCTGGGGCACATTCTCTGCAATGCCACTCCTCTTCAGGTCGCCTGACCTACAGTTATGCGCCTTTCACTCCTTTGCTTCCTTCTCCTCTGCGCATGCACAGGGCCGGTTCCCAGCCTCAAGAATGTAAAACTACTAACTGCACACCTGCGGCCCTCCCCTGGTCAACGCATGAGTGAAAGGCCCTAGCGACATGAATAAATCCAAACCGAGCATGTGTGGCCATCAGACCATAAGACATAGGAGCAGAAATGAGGCCATTCGGCCCATCGAGTCTGCTCCGCCATTCAATCATGGCTGATAGGTTTCTCAACCCCATTCTCCCAACTTCTCCCCATAACCTTTGATCCCCTTACCAATCAAGAACCTATCTATCTCGGTCTTAAATACACTCAATGACCTGACCTCCACAGCCTTCTGTGGCAATGAATTCCATAGATTCACCACTCTCTGGCTAAAGAAGTTTCTCCTCATCTCTGTTCTAAAAGGTCTTCCCTTTACTCTGAGGCTGTGCCCTCGGGTCCTAGTCTCTCCTACTAATGGAAACATCTTCCCCACGTCCACTCTAACCAGGCCTTTCAGTATTCTGTAAGTTTCAATCAGATCCCCCCTCATCCTTCTAAACTCCATCGAGTATAGACCCAGAGTCCTCAAACGTTCCTCATATGTTAAGCCTTTCATTCCTGGGATCATTCTCATGAACCTCCTCTGGACCCTCTCCAGGGCCAGAACATCCTTCCTGAGATACAGGGCCCAAAATTGCTCTCAATATTTTAAATGTGGTCTGACCAGAGCCTTATAAAGCCTCAGCAGCACATCCCTGCTTTTATATTCTAGTCCTCTCAAAATAAATGCCAACATTGCATTTGCCTTCCTAACTACTGCATCAACCTGCAAGTTAAACTTAAGAGAATCCTGGACTAGACTCCCAGGTAGTTCTTGGCTGGCGCATTAACTGAAGTCTGGAGATTTGCTGGGAACTGAAGTTTCCAGGCTCTAACCTGCCAACCTAAAACCAATTTTTTGCTCTTTTGAGTTTCATCGCAATACGAAGATACAGCTTCGGAGCAGGAGGAGTCCATTCGGCCCCTCGAGCCTGCTCCACCATTCAGTAAGCTCAAGGCTGATCTGATTGTGGCCTCAGCTCCACAGTTCAGTTGAAGGGTCATGAGGACTCGAAATGTCAACTCTTTTCTTCTCCGCCGATGCTGCCAGACCTGCTGAGTTTTTCCAGGTAATTCTGCTTTTGTTTCAGCTCCACATTGTCTACCCGCAATAATGTTTGACTCCTTTGTTAGTCAAGGATATATCTACCTTTACCTTAAAAATATTCATTGACCCTGCCTCCACCCCTTTCTGGGGAAGAGAGTCCCAATGATTCACAACTCCCCCAGAGGAAACGTTTCTTCTCATCTCCATCTTAAATGGAAGATCGCTAATTTTTAAATTGTGTCTCCTGGTTCTGGTCTCTTTTCCACGCGGGGAAACATCCTCTCAGCATCCACCCTGCCAAATTTCCTCAGGATCTTATTCGTTTCAGTAAGATCACCTCTCATTCTTCTAAACTCCAATGGAACAGGCCCATCCTGTCCCACCTTTCTTCAGAAGATAACACCCCAGGTATTAGTCGAGTGAACCTTCTCTGAGCTGCCTCGAACGCATCAAGAAACAATGGGGGCTTGTAAGAAAGGAACTGCAATGATCATAGGAGATTTTAATCTTCATACAGATTGGAAAATAAATACAGGCACGTTAATTAAGAAAGGGATGGCTCTGATGCGAGTAGGACCATTAAGAGACTGACAGGATGATATCACAGGTAACAATAGAAAGAGTAGAAATGTTAAGTAATTATTTGTTTCACTTCGGGAGGTAAAACAGGTAGAAAAAACACTGACTGATGCAATGAACACTGAGATCAGTGCATTTGTCTATTGAATAAATTAAACAAACTCAATGAGGTTAAAGCCCCAGTCTAGATAGTTTTCATCTTCATATTTTAAAAGATTCCAGAGAAGAGAGAGCAGAGGCATTACTATTCACATTTAACAACTTGTTAGTAAAGCTTTAGTGCCAGAGGACTGCTGGATAGCTGATGTAATTCCTATACTTAAGAAGGGGACAGAACATGTCCAGGGAATTATAGAACATTCAGCTGTTAGGAAGTGTTAGGAAAAATAATGGAATCTTTACTAAAGGAGAGGTCACCCAGTAATGGGAAATATAGTGATGAATAGTCAGCATGGATTTCAAAAGGGAAAATCTTGCTTGATCAACAGTATTGAATTTTTTGACGCGATACCAGAGAGAATATACAATGGTAATGAAGTAGATGTCATTTATCTGGACTTTCAAAAGGCCCTCGATAAGGTGCCCCATAATAGACTAATGAGTAAGGTTAGAGAGTGTGGAGTCGGGGGACAAGGGCAGGATAGATTGCTGGCTGGCTTCTGGACCAAAAGCAGAGAGTGGGATCTCCCAGTCCCACCGGCAGCAGGAAGCCGGGCAGTCAGGGAACTTAATTTGGCGTGAGGACAAAAAATGAGTTTCCTGGTGTTGGGATGAAGTGTCGGAATTCTGTTCCCAGGACTTTAAAGGCGGGTTAAAGGCGGGTCCAGCATCCTGACGAACAATGTCGGGAAGCTCTTTTGCATACATTAGCATCTCATGCATGCTCATTAAAAGGTCCCCTCGCCGGAATTAAATCCCCCCCTCCAAATTAAATCCCCCCTCCAAATTAAGTTCCTTATCAGCGAGAAATGAGTATGTTCTCTTTTACGATTGTATATAAGTGGTGTGTACTTGTTGAGCTTGATTTTTTTCTATGACTTTCTATGACTTTAAGGTGAGCAGACAATGCTTTTTGCATTATTGGGGGCTCATATTGGGTGCCGGTAGCACAAGCTGGGTGAAGCCTGGAATAACAGGGGTGGCAGTGGGGAGGGGTGGGGGCGTAGGGGGGGGCTGGTAGATAAGAAGGATGGAACAGAGGCTGGAAAGGGGAGGGAGACAGTCTGGGTGCCCTTGTAAATATGATGCCCGGACATTCAACCCCATGAGGTGATGACTCCCTGCCTCTCTGTGCTCAGCGTGGAGGCATAAGCAATGCGCTGACCAGCTCAGGACAGCACGTGGTCAGTCGTAGCACTGACCACAACAGCAGAAAGCACCCCGACCTCCACCCCGCGCCACCAGACTTAGACTTCAGAATAGAAGATTCCTCCCACTAGTGGGAGAAAGTGGGAAGCGGTGTCACCGAATCACAGAATGATTACAGTGCAGAAGGAGGCCATTCGGCCCATCGTGTCGGCACTGGCTCTCCGAATTGACGCTTCCCATCATGCCGCAAGGGTCAGTGCTGGGATCACTGCTCTTCACCATTTACATTAATGATTTGGACTCTGGAAACCAAAGCATAATTTCTAAAACTCCCGTGAGTTCCATTCCCGTTATCCCCATTCCCGTTATCTCCATTCCCCATTATTCCCCATTCTCACTAACCCCGCTCCCATATTCGGATCTCCCTTTACTCCGCGTATTTACTCCATCTGCCTGTGTGACAGACGGTGAGCTGCCCAAGGGATATCAATTGACATTCGACTTGACCCTGTCCGACTGTGTTCCTGTCCTGGAATCTGGAGAGTCTTTGAGTAACTGGAAACAAACTGCAATGAGGGAAATCAAAAACCTGAAGAGAAACTTCTGGAAACGTTTGGATGTCAGCCAGCACCTGATTGTCTGTGACCCTGGACTGGAATATGTTGTTAGCCTGTTCTCGCCGTAAAGAGCAACAAAATTAACTTCTGATTTTCCAGTTCAGGAACGATTTGATAGTGTAAATAATGAGAAACAGAGACAGAAGGGTGAGCAGCCAGAGGACACAGATTTAAGGTGATTGGCAAATGAAACAAAAGCAGCTTTGGAAAACCTTCTACTTGCACAGGGAGTTGTTGTGGCCTGAAATACACTGGCCAAAAATGGGGCAGGGGGGAGAGGGCGGTGTCATGGTCATGTCCTGGGCTGGTAATCCAGCAGCCCAGGCTCTGGGAGGTAGGGGTTCTATAAGACCATAAGATGTAGGAGCAGAAGTAGGCCATTCGGCCCATCGAGTCTGCTCCACCATTCAGTGAGATAATGGCTGATCTGATAATCCTCAACTCCACTTTCCTGCCTTTTCCCCATAACCCTTGATTCCCTTACTGATTAAAAATCTGTCTATCTCAGCCTTGAATATACTGAATGACCCAACCTCTACAGCCCTCTGTGGTAAAGAATTCCACAGATTCACTACCCTCTGAGAGAAGAAATTCCTCCTCATCTCTGTCTTAAATGCCTCACTCTGAGATTCTGCCCTCTGGTCCTAGACTCTCCCACAAGGGGAAACAACCTCTCAGCATCTACCCTGTCAAGCCCCCTAAGAATCTTATATGTTTCAATAAGGTCGCCTCTCATTCTTCTAAACTCCAATGTGTACAGGCCCAACCTACTCAACCTCTCCTCATAAGAAAATCCCTCCATACCCGGGATCAACCTAGTGAACCTTTTCTGGACTGCCTCCAATGTCAGTATATCTTTCCTTAGATAAGGGGACCAAAACTGTTCACAGTATTCTAGGTGTGGTCTAATTAGTGCCTTGTATAGTTTTAGCAAGACTTCCCTATTTTTATACTCCAGTCTCTTTGAAATAAAGACCAACATTCCATTTGCCTTCCCTATTACCTGCTGAACTTGCATGTTAGGTTTTTGTGATTCATGCACGAGGACCCCCAAATCCCTCTGTGCTGCAGCTTTCTGCAGTCTTTCTCCATTTAATTCCCACTATGGCAGCAGCTGGAGTTTAATTTTCAATTAATAAATCTGGAATGTTGTAAAAACTTATCCGGTTCACTGATGTCTTTTAGAGAAAGAAATCTACTGCTTGTGCTCGGAGTACAAATACACCAATTACTCAAACTGACCTGCAAGTTAGCAAGGCCATAAAAAGCAAACCAAGTGCTAGGCTTTATTTCTAGAGAGATAGAATTAAGAAATGGGAGAATTGTGCTAAACCTGAATCAAACCTTGGTTAGACTACACTTAGAGTACTATGAGCAGTTCTGGTCGCCATATTATAAAAAAGATATGGAGGCACTAACAGAAGCTGAGGGGTGACCTAATAGAGGCCTTTAAAATTTGATAAGGTGGATACAGAGAGGTTGTTTCCTCTTGTGGAGAAGAGCATAACTTGAGGCCATCAATATAAGATAGTCACCAAGAAATCCAATAGGAAATTTAGAGGAAACTTCACAGAGTGGTGAGAATGTGGAGCTTGCTACCACAGGGAGTGGTAGAAGCGAATAGTATGGATTCATTTAAGGGGAAGCTAGAGAAGCATATGAGGGAGAAGGGGATGGAGGGTTATGATGGTAGATTTAGATGAGGGAAGATGGAAGGAGGCTCAAGTGCAGCATAAATGCCAGTAAGGACTGGTTGGGCCAAATGGCCTGTTTCTGCGCTGTATACCCTATGTAATCCCGTGCATTGTATGTTCCCTTTAAGAAGCAAAGGCTAGGTGCTATAGTGAGGAGCAGAGTAAACATTTTGGGTCAAGCATGACTCTCCTTTAGAACTGGAACCTGAAGAGTCAGAGTTGAGCCCTGTTTCTCTCCCCACAGATGCTGCCTGAGTTGACGTGCTGAGTTTTTCCAGCACCTTGTTTTTATTGCAGGTTTCCAGCATCAGCGGTATTTTGCTTTTGGGTAATTGGCATGAGCCTCCCAGGAATCTGGGACCCCTGCTGAGCGTGCACACCGCTATCGTGGAACTGAGTCGGCAACAAAATGTTCATCTCTCATCGCCATCTCTGCGCCTGTTAATGTGCTTTTACCTGTTTTTTTATGTTTAGCCCATAGCATTGTAAAATGGCACAGTGCCTGTGGTAGCTGCTTTGATGGTCAATTTCCCGATTTCAGTGCACACGTTTTCTAACTTGTATTGTTAGGATTGTTCAGCCTCTGCTTAAATGTTTGTTTGTAAAGCAGTGGTTGTGAAACGGGGACTTTCCTGCAATTGTGGAATTCAAAAGACTTCACACCACCACCCCACCCCCGCCACTCCCAGTCAGCTCTGCGGAAACAAAACCAAAGCCAGTGAAGATCCACACTGCAGCTGCACGAGCAACACATGGAGAATAACGCAGCGAGGAGCAGACCCACTGAAGCCAAGAGCTCATGTTATCAATAAACATCCTACGTGGGGCCCAACACTCATTTCAGCAGCAACTGTTTACAAGCTCACTGTGTGTTGCAGCATTTCACTTGCACTTCCCTCAATTTAGTCTACTGCATTTGTTGCTCCCAATGTGGTTTCCTTCACACTGGAGAGATCAAACACAGACTGGGTGACCGCTTTGCAGAACTCCTTCGGTCTGTCTGCAAGCATCACCCAGACCTCCCTGTCACTTGCCATTTCAACACTCCACCCTGCTCTCATGCCCACATGTCCGACCTTGGCCTGCTGCATTGTTCCAGTGAAGCTCAACGCAAACTGGAGGAACAGCACCTCATCTTCCGACTAGGCACTTTACAGCCTTCCGGACTGAATAATGAGTTCAACAATTTTAGATCATGAACTCTCTCCTCCATCCCCACCCCCTTTCCGTTTCTTCCTCCTCCTTTTTGATTTTTCCAATAATTAATATAGATTTTTCTTTTCCCACCTATTTCCATTATTTTAAAATGTATTTCCACCCAGTGTTTATCTCTACATTTAAGTATTCCTTCACCCCACCCCCACTAGAGCTATCTGTACCTTGCTTGTCCTGCTTTCTACCCTTAATTAGCACATTCCTTTAGATAATATCACCACCTTCAACACCTCTTTGTCCTTTTGTCTGTGACATCTTTTGGTTATCTCCACCTATCACTGGCTTCTTGTCCCAACAACACCCACCCCCCCACCTTTAACCAGCTTATATTTCACCCCTTTCCTATTTTTACTTAGTTCTGTTGAAGGGTCATGAGGACTCGAAACATTAACTGTGTTCTTCTCTGCCGATGCTGCCAGACCTGCTGAGTTTTTCCAGGTATTTCTGCTTTTGTTTTGGATTTCCAGCATCCGCAGTTTTTTTCCTTTTATAATTAGGAAAGGATTGTTTTTGTATATTTACAGCTGACTAACACACAAAGAAATCAAGATAAAAATCAAATACTGTGAATGCTGGAAATCTGAAACAAAAACAGAAAATGCTGGAAAAACCCCAGCAGGTCTGACAGTATCTGTGGAGAGAGAAACAGAGTTAACATTTCGATTCCGTATGAAAGGGTCATATGAATTCGAAACATTAACTCTGTTTCGCTCTCCACAGATAATATCAGACCAGTTGAGTTTTTCCAGCATTTTCTGTTTTTGTTAAAGAAATCAAGACTTGCGTTCCTCCAGCCCCTTTTATGTCTTCAGCACAGCCCAAAGTGCTTTACAGCCAATAAAATGCTTTCAAAGTGTAGTCACTGTTGTAAGGTAACAAACGAGGCAGCTGATTTGTGCACAGCAAGATCTCAAAAACAGCTTTGTGATAATGGTCATATAATCTGTTTGTTGGTTGAGGAATACATACATATCAGTCAGAAACCCCCCGCTCTTCCATGAAATATAGTGACAGTGAGATTCTTTATGCATCCGCCTGTGAGAGCAGATGGGGCCGCATTCAAACGGTGCCATTTCCAACAGTGCAGCAGTCCCTCAGTGCTGACCCTCTGACAGTGCAGCACTCACTCAGTACTGACCCTCTGACAGTGCAGCACTCCCTCAGTACTGACCCACTGACAGTGCAGCACTCCCTCAGTAAAGACCCTCCGACAGTGCAGCACTCCCTCAGTGCTGACCCTCTGACAGTGCAGCACTCCCTCAGTACTGATCCTCCGACAGTGCAGCACTCCCTCAGTACTGACCCCCCGACAGTGCAGCACTCCCTCAGTACTGACCCTCTGACAGTGCAGCTCTCCCTCAGTACTGACCCTTTGACAGTGCAGCCTCCCTCAGTACTGATCCTCCGACAGTGCAGCACTCCCTCAGTACTGACCCTCCAACAGTGCAACACTCCCTCAGTGCTGACCCTCTGACAGTGCAGCACTCCCTCAGTACTGACCCTCCAACAGTGCAGCACTCCCTCAGTACTGACCCTCCAACAGTGCAACACTCCCTCAGTGCTGACCCTCTGACAGTGCAGCTCTCCCTCAGTACTAACCCTCCGACAGTGCAGCACTCCCTCAGTACTGACCCTCTGACAGTGCAGCACTCAGTACTGACACTCTGACAGTGCAGCATTCCCTCAGTACTGACCTTCCGACAGTGCAGCACTCCCTCAGTACTGACCCTCCGACAGTGCAGCACTCCCTCAGTACTGACCCTCCGACAGTGCAGCACTCCCTCAGTACTGACCCTCCGACAGTGCAGCTCTCCCTCAGTACTAACCCTCCGACAGTGCGGCACTCCCTCAGTACTGACCCTCCGACAGTGCGACACTCCCTCAGTACTGACCCTCCGACAGTGCGGCATTCCCTCAGTACTGACCCTCCGACAGTGCAGCACTCCCTCAGTGCTGACCCTCCAACAGTGCAGCACTCCCTCAGTACTGACCCTCCAACAGTGCAGCACTCCCTCAGTACTGACCCTCCAACAGTGCAACACTCACTCAGTAATGACCCTCTGACAGTGCAGCACTCCCTCAGTACTGACTCTCCAACAGTGCAGCACTCCCTCAGTACCGACTCTCCAAGAGTGCAACACCCCCTCAGTGCTGACCCTCCAACAGTGCAGCACTCCCTCAGTACTGACCCTCCGACAGTGCAGCTCTCCCTCAGTACTAACCCTCCGACAGTGCGGCACTCCCTCAGTACTGACCCTCCGACAGTGCGACACTCCCTTAGTACTGACCCTCCGACAGTGCGGCATTCCCTCAGTACTGAAGCTCTGACAGTGTAGCACTCTCTCAGTGCTGACCCTCCAACAGTGCAGCACTTCCTCAGTACTGACCCTCTGACAGTGCAGCACTTCCTCAGTACTGATCCTCCGACAGTGCAGCACTCCCTCAGAACTGACCCCCCGACAGTGCAGCACTCCCTCAGTGCTGACCCTCCAACAGAGCAGCACTCCCTCAGTGCTGACCCTCTGACAGTGCAGCACTTCTTCAGTACTGACCCTCTGACAGTGCAGCACTCCCTCAGTACTGACTCTCCAACAGTGCAGCACTCCCTCAGTACCGACTCTCCAAGAGTGCAACACCCCCTCAGTGCTGACCCTCCAACAGTGCAGCACTCCCTCAGTACCGACTCTCCAAGAGTGCAACACCCCCTCAGTGCTGACCCTCCAACAGTGCAGCACTCCCTCAGTACCGACTCTCCAAGAGTGCAACACCCCCTCAGTGCTGACCCTCCAACAGTGCAGCACTCCCTCAGTGCTGACCCTCCAGCAGTGCAGCACTCCCTCAGTACTGACTCTCCAACAGTGCAACACTCCCTCAGTACTGACCCTCTGACAGTGCAGTACCACCTCAGTACTGACTCTCCAACAGTGCAACATTCCCTCAGTACTGACCCTCTAACAGTGCAGCACTCCCTCAGTGCTGACCCTCTGACAGTGCAGCACTTCTTCAGTACTGACCCTCTGACAGTGCAGCACTCACTCAGTACTGACCCTCTGACAGTGCAGCACTCCCTCAGTACTGACCCTCTGACAGTGCAGCACTTCTTCAGTACTGACTCTCTGACAGTGCAGCACTCACTCAGTACTGACCCTCTGACAGTGCAGCACTCCCTCAGTACTGACCCTCTGACAGTGCAGCACTCCCTCAGTACTGACCCTCTGACAGTGCAGCACTCCCTCAGTACTGACCCTCTGACAGTGCAGCACTTCTTCAGTACTGACCCTCCGACAGTGCAGCACTCACTCAGTACTGACCCTCCGACAGTGCAGCACTCCCTCAGTACTGACCCTCCGACAGTGCAGCACTCCCTCAGTACTGACCCTCCGACAGTGCAGCACTCCCTCAGTACTGACCCTTTGACAGTGCAGCACTCCCTCAGTACTGACCCTCTGACAGTGCAGCACTCCCTCAGTACTGACCCGCCGACAGTGCAGCAATCCCTCAGTACTGATCCTCCGACAGTGCAGCACTCCCTCAGTACTGATCCTCCGACAGTGCAGCACTCCCTCATTACTGACCCTCTGACAGTGCAGCATTCCCTCAGTACTGACCCTTTGACAGTGCAGCACTCCCTCAGTACTGCACTGGGAATTTCAACCTTGATTTTGTTCTCAAGTCTCTGGAGTGGGACTTGTACAAATGACCTTCTGACTCAAAGGCAGAAATGCCACTCGCTAAGCCATGGCTTTTTTGGTGCCACTGTCTCTGAGTCAGTGTGCAGCACTGTCAGAGGTGCTGTCTTTTGGAGATGTTAAATTGAGGCCCTGCCTGCTTTCTCTGGACAAAAAAAAAATTCCAAGACACTACTTTGAAAAGAGTAGAGAAGTTCTCCCTGCTGTCCTGGCCAATATCTATCCTTCAATCCACATTACAAAACCCGCGTATCTGGTCATTATCACTTGCTGTTTGTGAGGCCTCGCTTCATGAAAATTGGCCGCTGTGTTCATTGTGTCGCAACAGTGAGTGGACTTTAAAAATACTTCATTGTCAGTAAAGCACTTTGGAATGTCTAATTAATCAGCTGAACACTCAACAATCCCAGTATGCCAGAGTCCAGTCTTTCCACCTCCGAGGGCCCATCCCAGAGTCTATTCCATGGATCGCTCTTTGTGTGAAGAATATCTGATTCTAAATTTGTCTTCCTCATCTGAACGTCATTCGGTTTAATTAGGATTTCAAATCAACGATTGAATGAGGCAGCACAACTGGAGCCTATTCAGCCCGTCGGGCATGTGCCCGCTCTTTGAAAGAGCTATCCAACAAGAGTCCCAATGCCCCTGCTCTTTCCCCATAGCCCTGGAAATTGTTTCTTTTTCCAGTATCTATCCAATTCCTCTTTGGAGGCTGCAGTTAAATTTGTAATGACCAGCCAATTAGGTAGCACATTCCAAATCCTAACTAATTGGGTAAGACCTTTTCCTCACGTTGCTTTTGCCAATCACCTTAAATCTATGTCTTCTGGTTATCAATGCTTCAGCTAATGGCAACAGTTTCACTTTTTTTCCACTTCCTAAATCCTTCAAGATTTTGAACACCTCAATCAAACCTCTTCTTAACTGTCTAAGAAGGGGGAAATCTAGAGCCAGGGGTCACCGTTGAAAATTAAGGGGCCTCCCATTTAAGACTTAGATGAGGGGAATTTTTTTTTCTCTCAGAGGGTTGTTAGTCTTTGGAATTCTCTTTCCCAGAGTGCAAGGAACAGGTTCCTCTGGATGAATGTATGATGCTTCTAGCAAGCGTAAAGAAGTCATATTATGAGCTTGACTGATTATTGTAAATCAGTTGTTAGTGTAGCTATTAGCACACTCAGGATTGTTCAGCAAGTGCTGCCCAATTGTAGAATCACAACTAACAGTAGACCTTTTTTTGGATGTTGTGTGTGTGTGGGCTGCTTGAGCACAGTCTGTACTCTGTCTATTATGAACAGCCAAAAAGGAGCATACTGTTTGATTCGATCAACCCGTTGGGACCTTTGTACCTGACATTACACCGGCACTGAGATTTATACACGATGCTTCTCACTTGTGTATTGGTAGAACATCTTTTTGGACTAATGGCAGCATCCTGTTGGTGGCAACTACCATTGGCATCACCACTGCATAGTGGCAGCGTGAACCGGGTAGCATAAGGTCTCGTTCAAATTTTTTAGGTATTTTGCCTTCCCAGGGTAATTCGATGCTGACTGTGCACTTTTCAGGTCTGAACATAGGCAGCCTTTGACCCATTTAAGATTTTTCACGATACACAGCGAACAAGCTAGCCATTGTCCCACAGGATAGCTGATATAACTTACCAACCAATCAGTACCCTTCTCTCCTGTAGCATAAAATGTGGTGATTATTTGAAACTTGGCATTCCTGTTGAGTGCTCTGTAAAAAGCTTTGGCAACATTTTCAGCAATAATCAGCTCGGATCTTATTTAATGGCGGAGCTATCTTGATGGGCTGAATGGTCCACCCCCTGCTTCCAGTTCTTATGATCTTATGACCTCCTCAGCTTGAAGGAGAACAACCCCATCTTCTCCAGTCTATCCGTGCAACTGTCTAATCCCTCACTGCTGGGATCATTCCAGTAGGGAAAACAACATAAAAACGGATGAAGTAGCTCAGATCCCAGCGAATAGGGAAATACAAAGGACAGCAAAGGCCAGGAAAGCAGATGGCAGGGAGCTACAGAACTGGAGCACGCAACAAAAGCTGCAACCAATGTGGGAATCAATACAAGAAGGTTTACAACAATATTAGGAGCAGATGGTGGGCCCCCCCGAAGGTCAGCAGTGTGATACTTTAATAGAAATGGGAAAATAATAGACATGGTGTATAATTATTTTGGAATGTGCTGCCTGGCTTTAAGACAGGAAGCAGAGAGTGCAAATAAAGGGTGATTCAGGGTGAGGTGTTCCAATAGCTTCAGTGCTGGGACCTCTACTGCCCACAACTTATATTTTAATAATTTGGGCTTTGGAATAAAGAATACAGTTTCTAAATTTGCAGATGACACCAATCTGGAGGGAAATAGTCAATTAAATTACAGGAGAACATTAATAAACTTGCAGAAGGGGTAAATAATTGGCAAACGAAGATCAACACATAAATGTGAAGTAGTATTTTATTCATTCACGGGATGTGGGCTTCGTTGGCTGGGCCAGCATTTATTGCCCATCCCTAGTTGCCCTCGAGAAGGTGGTGGTGAGCTGCCTTCTTGAGCCGCTGCAGTCCATGTGGTGTAGGTACACCCACAGTGCTGTTAGGGAGGGAGTTCCAGGATTTTGACCCAGCGACAGTGAAGGAACGGTGATATGTTTCCAAGTCAGGATGGTGAGTGACTTGGAGGGGAACTTCCAGGCGGTGGTGTTCCCATCTATCTGCTGCCCTTGTCCTTCTAGATGGTAGTGGCTGTGGGTTTGAAATATGCTGTCTAAGGAGCCTTGGTGTGTTGCCGCAGTGCAGCTTGTAGATGGTACACACTGCTGCTACTGTAGAGGGTGCGAACAGTTAAGATTGTGGGTGGGATGCCAATCAAGTGGGCTGTTTTGTCCTGGATGGTGTCAAATTTCTTGAGTGTTGTGGGAGCTGCACTCATCCAGGCAAGTGGGGAATATTCCATCACACTCCTGACTTGTGCCTTGTAGATGGTGGACAGGCTTTGGGGAGTCAGAAGGTGAGTTACTTGCCACAGGATTCCCAGCCTCTGACCTGCTCTTGTAGCCACAGTATTTATATGGCTGGTCCAGTTCAGTTTCTGGCCAATGGTAACCCTCAGGATGTTGATAGTGGGGGATTCAGTGATGGTAATGTCACACATACACCCACACCCACAATCACACACATGCACTTGCACACACATGCACACACACGCACTCACACACACATGCACATGCACGCAACGCACTTGCGCGCACATGCACACACACACACATGCATGCACACGCACATACACGCACATACATGCACACACACACGCACATGCACTTGCACACACATGCACATGCATGCGCACGCACATACACGCACATGCATGCACACACACGCACATGCACGCGCACGCACACACATGCATACACATGCACATGCATGCACACACACTCACACGCACATGCACTTGCACACACATGCACACGCACGCGCACGCACACACATGCACACGCATGCACATGCATGCCCACACACTCACATGCACACACATGCACATGCATGCGCACACGCACACACACACACATGCACACACACACACGCACATGCACACACACACACACACACACGCATATGCACACACACGCACACACACGCACACACACGCACACACACACACACGCATATGCACACACACACACACACACGCATATGCACACACACGCACACACACGCACACACACGCTAGCAGTCAAGGGTTGGTCCCATTTCACATTACAATCTATTATTGGTGCATTGTGTGAAGCCAGGCATTAGGAGCTCACTGGGGGCAGAGTGGGAAGCAGATTTTCCAGAGGAAAGGCGGAATGTGGGTGCCCTTAATCCTGACAACGTCTGTGATGCCAATAAACATTGTGGGAAGAATTTTTTGCTTGTTGTGCGGACACCCCTAACCCGGTCCAGTGAGAACTAATGCATGATGATGTTGGGGGAGCGACACGATGTTGGGCGCGCTGCTTTGGTCAGTGGTCGTGTGCGAGAGTTGGCAGTGCGCCCGCCGACAGTGAAGAGGCCCATCAAGGCCCTTAACACTGCAGTTAGCGGGGGTTTATCATTGCCTGTCCAACCTTATGGTCGGCGGGTGGGCAAATCGGCCAGGCAGCCTTTGCCTTTTTGAAGAAACCTCATCCAGGGGTGGGGTGGGGTTTCCGACATTAATTTAAAAGAAAAGATAAAAATGTTTGGACAGAATTTTCAGCATCCGCATGTTTAGGTGACTCATTGTGATGCGTGGATATTTTTTTCCGGCATTTTTCGATCTTTATTTATGGTGATTGGAATCTTCAGCTCCCTGAGGCAGCTCTCTGCCTACGGAGAGCTCTCTGTCAGTGCTTCCCCCACCCCCCCCCACCCCACCCCACCAACACCCTACCCCACGCTCTCCTCCCACCCCCTGAGCGTTTCAAAACACCTTTTTTTTTGATTTGTTCATGGGATGTGGGCTTCGCTGGCTGAGCCAGCATTTATTGCCCATCCCTAGATACCCTTGTTCAGAGGGTATTTAAGAGCCGACCACATTGCTGCGGGTCTGGAGTTATGTGTAGGCCAGACCGGGTAAGGATGGCAGGTTTCCTTCCCCAAAGGAACCAGATGGGTTTTTTTGACGACAATCGGCAATAGTTTCATGGTCATCGTCAGACTTTTAATTCCAGGTTTTTATTGAATTCAAATTCCACCATCTGCTGGTGGTGGGATTCGAACCCAGGTCCCCCAGAGAATTACCCTGGGTCTCTGGATTACGAGCCCAGTGACAATACCACTGCGCTATTGCTTCTCTGTTAATTGGCCGGCCAGTGTGAACTCACGGTCAGGGCCTGTTTCCTGGCCGCTCACAGGCCAGCCCACCGCTCCCTCGCGCCAAACTCCAAACCCTGCCCCACACCTCGAGCAGTCATGAATGCTGGCGAGCAAACCCCTCCACTTGCTCTGAGGGTGTGGGTTAGGCCTATCTCCGTCAGACAATTCCTTGCTATCTCTCTGTAGTAATCATGGATTGACTGAGCGTGTGTTGTACCTTTAAGAATAATACTTGTTAAGAAAAATCACATGATCTGTAGTGACCTATAGGAGGGTAACGGCAGTGGGTAGCGATGTTTTGTTCGGCGGGCACACGCCAGAGTCGGCTGCGTGCCTGCCGATATGTAAATGGCCTATTAAGGCCGTTAAGAAAGTAATTGAAGTGATGATTAACGCTGCCCATCTAACCTTAAGGTAGGTGGGCAAGTGAAAAGGCCAAGCGGCTTTCGCATTTTTTAGGAAGCCTCATCCCATGAATGGATGGGTGAGGTTTCCTGAAGCTTTTATTAAAGAAATTTTTCAAATTTCATGAGTATAAAAACATGTCCCATTTCATGTGACACTGTGAGGACGCACATTTAAATAATTTTTTAAACCTTCTATTTAATAATTCCAAAAGACCTTCAATCTGCCTGAGGGGAATCTCCCTCCTGCACCCCTCCCCCCACCGCACAGGTAGCGCTGAGCTCTACTGCTCACGTCTTACACTGGGCGGACCTTAATTGGCCCGCCCAGGTTAAATGGCCACGTGGAGCTGACTGCCACCTACCCCCCCTCCCCGCTAAGCCTGCCTGCCGGCCGCCTGAAAAATTCAGGCCAATGTTTCCAGCCAAGAAGGGTCTGCAGATGAACTCCATCATCAATAGTAGCAACTCAACCACGCTTATAACAAACTGGTGATGAGGATGGGATAGGATTGAATAGACGATATCAAGCTAGAATGAAATTGGCACTGTGCCTCACCGAGTGTTTGCAAGTAGCAAGCTCCATAAGAATTGATGAAGTAATTCCCTCTCAAAATGCTGCAATTTGGGTGAATTGATCCTTTTCAACCGGTCACAGGTGAGTGGTCTCATTATATAGAACGCCTCACATTCTTTTTTCAAGCGTGCGAGATTAAGGGGGAAGAGAAGAGGCGAGCGATTCTCTTGAGTACCTTCGGAAGCAAAACCTATGGTTTTGTTCGAAGTTTGATGGCATCCAGTGCTTCAGATTTGAAGAATTTTGATGAATTGGTGGACCTCAGTCACCAATTCCAAAACCCTCAGTCACGATGCGAAGGTTCAGGTTTAATTTGCGAAATAGAGCCCCAGGTGAGACAATTGAATGCTATGTGGCAAATTTGAAGCAGCTAATGGAGCATTGTAAGTTCGGCATGACTCTAAACGACATCCTCAGAGATTGTTTAGTGTGCGGTCTGAATGAGGACTCTATTTAGAAAAGATTATTGTCCGAAGTGAATCTGGATTCCAAGAAGGTGCTGGAGATAGCGCTGACCATGGAAAGCACAGTAAGAGATTCAGAAGCCATACAGGGTGGGCAAAATGGGGCCGTCCTCCACATCGGGTGGGAAACCCAAGCAGAAAAGGGTGGGAAAATGCAAGACTCTGCCAAGAACCAGGAAACAGTCCCCGCTCGCTGAAGAATAAAGAAAAATAACTTAGCAGCGAAATCAAACAATAATTTTAATAGAGGTGGAAACAATCAGTCTTTCAGCGATTGACAGTTTAAAAAATTTGAATGCTACTGTTGTCACAGAATTGGACATATGATGAGGCCATGCAAGGAAAGATTCAAGCAGGCTTGTAAACAAAAGAAGAAACCCAATGAAATCTACAATGTAGAAGAGCCTGAAACAACAAATTCAGACATTTACTCGTTGTTTAATCTGAAAGTTGGAAAGGCAGAACCAATATTTGTCACAGTGAAAGTAAGTGACAAACCTGTTAGAGTGGAAGTGGACACGGGAACTTCCACTACAGTAATTGAGGAACAGACCTTCAGATATTTGAATAATGGTGAACATCAATTAAGTTTAGAAGGAACAGCTGCCAAACTCAAAACATACATGGGTGAGGACATTCAGGTAAAAGGCATCAGCAGAGTAGCTGTCTATTATGGAAGCCAATTGGCAAAGCTACCAGTGTTGATATTGAGAGGCAGAGGACCAAGCCTTCTAGGGTGAAATTGGCTAAGGGAAATCAGCCTTGATTGGCCACTGAGATTCCAAAAGGAAGCTGGAAGCATTCCTGTTTTGAAAAAGGAGTGTGTAAGGACTCAGCAACCTGAAGAAATTCAGGCAGTCTTAAGCCAAAACCTGGAAGAACAGCAGAAGGAACACTAAGAGACCCTGCTTGATGACAGAGTTTGAGACGAGATGAGCAACTTTCACAGGGAAAAAGAAAACCTGTTGAAAGACCTTCACACACTACAAGATTCCCTCAGGTCAGAGTTTGTACCTCTGGAAAAATATGAAGAGAAACAGAAAGAATTCAGCACCTCTCTGAACAAACAGAAGGATGAGTTGGCAGAGAAGATACAACAATGTTTAATTTTCCAGGAGGCAACAAACAAATACAAAAACGATACAGAAGAGCTGAAGAATCAGCTAAATGAAGCCAAAGAGACCTTGGAAACAAAAGTCGCAGAATTATCCGAGAAGCAGACAGCTAATGAAATTTTGGGAGTCTCAGTCACTGAGCTCAGACAAGTTAAACTTGCATCTGACAGAAATCTGGCCAATAGTGAAGTCAAAATAAGGCCAAGATTAACGTCTGTGCTAGAGAGAAGGAGGCACTAAGAAAGAAGACACAGAAATACTAATAGGGCTTTAATTCTGGCAGCGTACATATACACTTTCTTACATGGGCCTGGCAATCAAATCGCAAACGCCGATGCGCTCAGTCATTTGCCTTTACAAAAATGATGAGCTTGTCCCAGTTCCACAGGAGCTTGTTTTACTGTTAACTTTCTTAGATTCCTTGCTGGTATGTCACAGGTATGTGCTCGACAGATCAGGGACTGGACAAGTCAGGGCCCAGTCCTACCTCAAGTATGAGAACAAGTGCTACAGGTTTAGTTACAGGAGCCCGTATCTGATGAAATGAAACCATGCTTCAATAGAAGACATGAAATAACCAGCCAGGATGACATCTTATTGTGGGGGCACTAGTGACAGTTCCTCCAAAGGGAAGGGAGCCACTTCTAATTGAGCTACTGAGTGTGCATCCAGGTGGTTACCAAGTAAAATAAGTGCGGTGTCTGGACCTCTATCTTACCACATGGAGGTGGAAGACTGGAGACATGTGGACCATTTAAAGAAGAGAGAGACAAATCGCCCCTCAGGTGGATTTGGAAAGATCCCCCAGCACCATTTGAAGGAGAGTTCTCCCCGGTGTCTTGGAACAATTTTTAATCCTTCAACCAACTTCATTAAAACGGATTCATCTGGGGCAGAGTTTTCTGGTTAGAATGTAGGGGTCGATGATCTCCGATGTGCACCTGTCATTAATTAACGGGCCAGTTAAGGCCCTTGAGCCACTAACAGATGGCGATTTTTCAGCGCCCGTGTGATCTTCAGATCGTCACACAGGCAGGTGGGTAGGCCACATTTTTAAAAACATCATCCACAGGTGGGATAAGAGGGGTGAGTGGGGTCGCGAGTGGTCTTTTGGCAGGCATTTAAACTTTAAAGTTACTGCTACTTGCCTGTGTGAGCAGGATAACTTAAAATCCCTTCCCAGCTGCTAGGACAGGAGTGATAGGCTTCAGGTCAGGACTCTGGAGTAAACATCATTTTTGGGGCCTTGCAGCCTTCAGGAAGCCTTCCCTTAGCCTGGGAATGGGAGTTCTGCTCTACACTGGAGGCACCTCCTTTGAGGAGTGAGGAGGGTCTAGAAAGGGGAGGAGATCATGAGTCCATATTCAGCCTCCAGGGGAGCCACCTTTGGGAGGCCAGGCGCAGACACAAGGGGTGCAGGGCCAAGAGCTAGTCCAAGGTGGAAAGGGTCACAGAAGTTGCCACTATCCTGCTGCCAGGGTTTACAGGCAGCAAAGCAGCTACCTCAATATGTCTGAGGTACAATGCCAAAGGAGGCTCCATCTCTCAAGGGAGCACAGCACAGCCCCGCCGCACCCCCCGCCTCCCGCCCCCCCCACTTTTCCCACATTCTGCCTCCATCACGTTGGCCACCCACATGATTTAACCTTGCAAAGCAAGGAGTCACAGGCACGTGGAACGCCAAGGGCAGCAGATGGATGGGTGCCCTACCACCTGGGACCCCCCACCCCAGCACGTCAGCAGCCTGACTTTGACATGTTTCGGAGTTCCAGCCCTGTGCCTAGGGGCAGGTCCTCGAGGTACTGCAGGGTGTCAGTCTACCACATGCAGCGGGTGCAGAACCCAGCTCAGCGCAAGCCCTGTCAGGGTGACCTCGGCACGGGCAATAAATGCTGGCCCACCCAGCGAAGGTCACAGGTCGTGAATGATTCAACGCAGTCGCTACATTCAGAGTTGGGGATGGTGGGTGGCCAGGGAGGTGAAGCTGGGTAAAGTGATCAGTGCCAACACGGTACTCGCCCTTCCTGAGCTCTCAAGGGGGCGTTGAAACGATTGGGGCACTGAAACCCAGGAGCGTCACACCACATCGTCCGAACTCTCCATCTCTGCCACCTCCTCCCAGGCAACTTTAGTCATGAGGGAGGGGGAGGGGGGTGGGGGGTGGGTCCTTGCCCTCCCATCCCTGAGAACGAGGATCTCACGCTGTGCTGCCAACTACCTCGAGGAGCGCAGCAAGGCACTGGTCTGGGAAGCGAGGGGCACAGTGCCCTGCTGACCTGCACCCCCCCCGTCCCGGCTTGGCCTGCTCACCAGCAGCACTCTGGGGAGCTCTTGTGCTGGCCATGGTTGACAGCCTTTGCAAGGCTCTTTGAACATGCCGCCCTGTCGCCACTGGACCCGGCGGTCATTGTAGTCCCACGTCAATTGGCCTGCCCATGTAAAATGGCGGCGTGGAGCAGGTCGCGGGAAGCGGTCATCTCCTTGCCTGCCCAATCCCGTTCCCCAACTGCCCGCCCGACAGGGAGAAAATTCTTCCCCCTGGTTGTTATCGCGTTATGGCTTTTGGGATCTTGCTGTGTGCAAAGTGGCTGCTGTGCTCCCTACCTCACAGCAGGGATGAATCTTCAAAAGCATTTCATTGGCTGCAAAGCACTTCAGGGCGCCTTGATGTTGCGAAAGGCGCTATATAAATGCAAGTCTATGCGCAGAAATCTTGTGGTTCCATTCTGATTACTCCCTTGCTTTTCGAAGTAATCTTACTTTGGCCGGCAGGGTCTAGACTCTGCCCCTTACCTGGGGCAAGGAGACCTTGCCAGACAGGGTGGTGTGATTTATTCAGTGTGCCAGCTGTTATGAGAGGGTGCCCGCTGGGTTATATATCCCGTTAGATTTGTCAATCCTGTGTCTCCGCCGCACTGTTTAAACCTCTCTCTCATCTGATTCTTCCGGCACTTTGTACAATTGTTTGAGGTGATTGTGAGGTTGTTTTATGTTTGGCTTTTACATGGGTGATGTATCTTTGTGATCAGCCAGTATTGGCAGCATGCCAAACTGCTGGCGGGCAGAATATTGTGCACCTGATTAGAGTAGGTGTTTAGAATGTTGATCCCCTGGAACATACAGTCATTGAACTCAATCCTCTGTTCTGCTATTCAAAACAAAACAAGGCAGACCCACAGATAGAGAGAGAAAAATGTCAATTTGCTTCTTATTGGCCGCTTTTCCGAACACCAGGACTTCTTTTATTCATTCACGGAATGTGGGTGTCGCTGGCTGGGCCAGCATTTATTGCCCATCCCTAACTGCCCTTGAGAAGGTGGTGGTGAGCTGCCTTCTTGAACCGCTGCAGTCCATGTGGTGTAGGTACACCCACAGTGCTGTTAGGGAGGGAGTTCCAGGATTTTGACCCAGTGACAGTGAAGGAACGGCGATATATTTCTAAGTCAGGATGGTGAGTGACTTGGAGGGGAACTTCCAGGTGGTGGTGTTCACATCTATCTGCTGTCCTTGTCCTCTAGATGGTAGTGGTCGTGGGTTTGGAAGGTGCTGCCTAAGGAGCCTTGGTGAATTCCTGCAGTGCATCTTGTAGATGCACTGCTGCTACTGTGCGTCGGTGGTGGAGGGAGTGAATGTTTGTGGATGTGATTCCAATCAAGCGGGGCTGCTTTGTCCTGGACGGTGTCAAACTTCTTGAGTGATGTGGGAGCTGCACTCATCCAGGCAAGTGGGGAGTATTCCATCACACCCCTGACTTGTGCCTTGTAGATGGTGGACATGCTTTGGGGAGTCAGGAGGTGAGTTACTCATCGCACGATTCCCAGCCTCTGACCTGCGCTTGCAGCCATAGTATTTATATGGCTGGTCCAGTTTGGTTTCAGGTGAATGGTAACCCCCAGGATGTTGATGGTGGGGGATTCACTGATGGTAATGCCATTGAACGTCAAGGAGCGATGGTTGGATATCCTCTTGTTGGAGATGGTCATTGCCTGACACTTCTGTAGCGTGAATGTTACTTGCCACTTGTCAGCCCAAGCCCGGATATTGTCCAGGTCTTGCTGCATTTGGACATGGACTGCTTCAGTATCTGAGGAGTAGCAAATGGTGCTGAACATTGTGCAAACATCAGCGAACATCCCCACTTCTGACCTTATGATGGAAGGAAGGTCATTGATGAAGCAGCTGAAGATGGTTGGGCCGAGGACACTACCCTGAAGAACTCCTGCAGTGATGTCCTGGAGCTGAGATGAATGACCTCAAACAACCACAACCATCTTCCTTTGTGCTCAATATGACTCTAACTGGTGGAGAGTTTTCCCCCTGATTCCCATTGACTCCAGTTTTGCTAGGGCTCCTTGATGCCACACTTGGTCAAATGCTGCCTTGATGTTAAGGGCAGTCACTCTCACCTCACCTCAGGAGCTCAGCTCTTTTGTCCATGTTTGAACCAAGGCTGTAATGAGGTCAGAAGCTGAGTGGCCCTGGCGGAACCTAAACCGGGCATCAGTGAGCACATTATTGCTAAGCAAGTGTCGTTTGATAGCACTGTTGATGACCTTTTCCATTACTTTACTGATGATGTAAAGTAGACTGATGGGGTGGTAATTGGCCGGGTTGGATTTGTCCTGCTTTTTGTGTACAGGACATACCTGGGCAATTTTCCACATAGCCGGGTAGATGCCAGTGTTGTTGCTGTACTGGAACAGCTTGACTAGGGGCGCGGCAAGTTCTGGAGCACAAGTCTTCAGTACTATTGCTGGAAAATTATCAGGGCCCATCCAGCGCCTTCAGCTGTTTCTTGATATCACGCGGAGTGAATCGAATTTGCAGGAGGCTGCATCTGTGAGGCTGGGGAGCTCCAGAGGAGGCTGAGATGAATCATCCACGTGGCACTATGAGCTGAAGATTGTTGTGAATGCTTCAGCCTTATCTCTTGCACAGGTGCACTAGGCTCTCCCATCATTGAGGATGGGGATATTTGTGGAGCGTCCTCCTCCAGTGAGTTGTTTAATTGTCCAACACCATTCATGACTGGATGTGGCAGGACTGCAGAGCTTAGATCTGATCCATTCGTTGTGGGATTGCTTAGCTGTTTCTATCGCTTGCTGATTTTGCTGTTTGGCATGCAAGTAGTCCTGTGTTATAGCTTCACCAGGTTGACCCCTCATTTTTAGGTATGCCTGGTGCTGCTCCTGGCATGCCCTCCTGCACTCTTCATTGAACCTGGCTCTGTGGTAATGGTAGAGTGGGGGATATGCCGGGCCATGAGGTTACAGATTGTGTTTGAGTACAATTCTGCTGCTGCTGATGGCCCACAGCGCCTCATGGATGCCCAGTCTTGAGTTGTGAGATCTGTTTGATATCTATCCCATTGAATGTGGTGGTAGTGCCACACAACATGATGGAGGGTATCCTCAATGTGAAGGAAGGACTTCGTCTCCACAAGGACTGTGCAGTGGTCACTCCTACTGATACTGTCATGGACAGATGTATCTGCAGCAGGCAGGTTGGTGGGGATGAAGTCAAGTATGTTTCTCCCTCTTGTTGGTTCCCTCACCACCTGCCGCAGACCCAGTCCAGCAGCTATGTCCTTTAGGACTCAGCCAGCTCGGTCAATAGCGGTGCTACTGAGTCACTCTTGGTGATGGACATTGAAGTCCCCCACACAGAGTACATTCTGTGCCCTTGTCACTGTCAGTGCTTCCTCCAAGTGGTGTTCAACATGGAGGAGCACTGATTCATCAGCTGAGGGAGGGCGGTATGTGGTAATCAGCAGGAGGTTTCCTTATCTATGTTTGACCTGATGCCATGAGGCCTCATGGGGCCCAGAGTCGATGTTGAGGACTCCCAGAGCAGCTCCCTCCTGACTGTATACCACTGTGCCCCCACCTCTGCTGGGTTTGTCCTGCCGGTGGGACAGGACATACCCAGGGATGGTGATGGTGGTGTCTGGGACATTATCTGTAAGGTATGATTCCTCGAGGATGACCATGTCAGGCTGTTGCTTGACTAGTCTGTGAGACAGCTCTCCCAATTTTGCACTAGCCCCCAGATATTAGTAAGGAGGACTTTGCAGGGTTGACAGGGCTGAGGTTGCCATTGCCTAGGTGTCATTTGCGGTGCCACAGAACGCTCCTTGATTGTATGTTTGTATGGGGGTGATAGGCTATCGGGGGGAGCTGGGAAGCAGATTTCAGGTTACTATCAGATCAGCTATAATCTTGTTAAATGGTGGAGCAGGCTCGAGGGGCTGAATGGCCTTCCCCTGCTCCTTCTTCGTACCTTTGTATGTTCATATGGAATGAAATAATTTTTTGAAGTGTAATGTATGATATCAGCGCAGCCAAATTGTGCACAGCAAGTTCCCATAAACAGCAGTGTAATAATGACTGGATAATCTCTTTTTGTGATGTTGATCGAGGGATAAATATTGGTCAGGACGCCGGGGAGAGCTTTCCTGCTCTTCTTAGAAGTAGTGCTTTTATATTGAACTAAAACTAATTTCTGATCTGAGAGATGGAACCCGTGCAGCAATCCACTCATCACTGCACCAGGGGTTTTAATTTATATTATGGGCTCAAGTCTCTGGGATGGGACTTGTACCCACGACTCAGAACATGTGTTCATATAAATGTATTTAGGACATCTCTCAGAGACACTCCAAACTGACTATGTGATGGACTGCTCCCGGAAGGCAGTCTCCATTGTCATGCAGCTAAGCGCAGCAGCCATTTTGTGCATGGAAAGATCCCACAAACAGCAGTGACTGCTTGCCACATGACTGAAGGGGGCACACAGTGTGGGAAGTGGGCTGATTTCAGCTTGGGTGTAGGGGACGGAGTAGGGGGAAGGAGGGAGGGGCACTAGAGTCTCCACATCCCTGGGGGGGGGGGAGGAGGGGGCAGAGGGTGGTGCAGAGGCTTTGAGATGAGCCTGGGGTTCCCGTGGCAATTTCTTAATCCTAAGCATCCTCCTCCCTGTTTTCTGGGAGAGTTTGGGGTGAGGGGGAATGATCAAACTCTGTTATGATGCCTCTCATGGTTGAATGACGCCCTTCCCCCCCTGCACCCCTCCCCCCCCCCCACCTCTCCCCACCACCCCGGAAGCTTGGCATAGGTTCCTCCCAAAGAAAAGATTTTTTATTGGACCTGAGCTTCAGGAGCGATGGAACTGATTCAGCTGCCAATCAGCCGAGATCCAGCCAAGAACAGCAGAGCAGGCTCGAGGGGCTGAATGGCCTCTGCTTGGTCCCATGAGTCAGGTGGCCAGTGTGGATTCAGGAGACTGTGTCCCAGGAAGGAACCAGATTACACTGGCTGTCCCAGAAATAAAATGCTGCGGGGAGACCTGATTTATATATCAAACAACCTTTATTAATTTTCACGATATTATAAAATGTCACAAAAGTATAGGTCTAAAATGAAAAAAGAGTTCAGCTTTATCGAAAGACACGGGTCAATAAGACGGCTTATCATGGCACGGAATTGAATATTTACAAAGGCAGATGTCGTTATACAGAGAAAGATCCCACATCCAACCTCCAAGAGACTAAAGTAAGAGGGGGGTGGGGGGGGGCGGTGGGGTGGGGGGTGGAGCAGGTTCACCAGGGAAGAATAGAGAAGCCATGGTCTTTGATTGAACATTTGTCATCAGTATTCACATTATTTTGGGATCGGGTTTTCTCTTGGTCTCTCTCTCTCTTTCAATCACATTCTGGATTGTTTTATTTCACTTGGCTCAGCCTTAGTAAACCATGCCGATTGAGGGTAGGGTTGCTGCTGCCAGGGAAATGGAACTGCGCCCATTGCAACCACTGGCGTTACCACCCTTGCCGGCAGGCACAGATAAAGATGTGGCTCATTTAGCTTCTTTGGGATGCGTTGAAATGTGGGATTCATCCCACAGTTCTTGTCAATCACTGTGCATCAGAGTGGGATGAACTCAAGCAGGCGTTACTAAACCCCCCAGGTTTATATGCTGTAAGTATCGGGCCATGTGCAGCATAGGCTTAGCTACAGGGTAAAGTTCCCTCTTACACTGTCTAATCTCAGAAGGATGTACCCACTGCAGCTGTGGAATTTTTCTTCTGTTCCCCACAGTAGCTTTGCTGAGTCTCTGAGTGCGATTACTAAAGTACTAAATTAGTGCCATTTAAGTGCCAATTTAGTGTTGGCTTTATGCTAAATTGAACAAATTTGTGTCCTCACTTGGGACTGCATTGGGGCTGTTCATTCTTAGTTCACATTCCACCCGTGAGGGAGGAGAGAGGAGACTTTAAAGGCGGCAGGTCAGGATCGGACATTTCCAACAAATACATCCTTCACTCTGACCTCAAGTACGGTTCTCAACTTTGGTATTTACTTATTGTAGTTGGAAATAGCCGGAAAGTTTGCTGACCCTCAATCTCTCCTCATGCCTGTCGCCTCCTGCAAACAGAAGAATTAATATTCATTACGAGAGTCGGAAACGAGACCCTTTGATAATTGAGAGTGGGAGGGGATTAAATGAGTGGGTAGAGTCAGTGGTAGGGGGAGAGTGTACATGGGGCTGTGGGAGGGGAGTAAATGGGTGGGTAGAGTCAGTGATAGGGGAGAGTGTACATGGGGCTGTGGGAGGGGAGTAAATGGGTGGGTAGAGTCAGTGATAGGGGAGAGTGTACATGGGGATGTGGGAGGGGATTAAATGGGTGAGTAGAGTCAGTGATATGGGAGAGCGTACATGGGGCTGTGGGAGGGGATTAAGTGGGTGGGTAGAGTCAGTGGAAGGGGGAGAGTGTACATGGGGCTGTGGGAGGGGAGTAAATGGGTGGGTAGAGTCAGTGATAGGGGAGAGTGTACATGGGGATGTGGGAGGGGATTAAATGGGTGGGTAGAGTCAGTGATAGGGGAGAGTGTACATGGGGATGTGGGAGGGGATTAAATGGGTGGGTAGAGTCAGTGATAGGGGAGAGTGTACATGGGGATGTGGGAGGGGATTAAATGGGTGGGTAGAGTCAGTGATAGGGGAGAGTGTACATGGGGATGTGGGAGGGGATTAAATGGGTGGGTAGAGTCAGTGATAGGGGAGAGTGTACATGGGGATGTGGGAGGGGAGTGAATGGGTGGGTAGAGTCAGTGACGGGAGAGTGTACATGGGGCTGTGGAAGGGGATTAAATGGGTGGGTAGAGTCAGTGATAGGGGAGAGTGTACATGGGGCTGTGGGAGGGGCTTAAATGGGTGGGTAGAGTCAGTGATAGGGGAGAGTGTACATGGGGATGTGGGAGGGGATTAAATGGGTGGGTAGAGTCAGTGATAGGGGAGAGTGTACATGGGGATGTGGGAGGGGAGTGAATGGGTGGGTAGAGTCAGTGACGGGAGAGTGTACATGGGGCTGTGGGAGGGGATTAAATGGGTGGGTAGAGTCAGTGATAGGGGAGAGTGTACATGGGGATGTGGGAGGGGATTAAATGGCTGGGTAGAGTCAGTGATAGGGGAGAGTGTACATGGGGATGTGGGAGGGGATTAAATGGGTGGGTAGAGTCAGTGATAGGGGGAGAGTGTACATGGGGCTGTGGGAGGGGATTAAATGGGTGGGTAGAGTCAGTGATAGGGGAGAGTGTACATGGGGATGTGGGAGGGGATTAAATGAGTGTGTAGAGTCAGTGATAGGGGAGAGTGTACATGGGGCTGTGGGAGGGGATTAAATGGGTGGGTAGAGTCAGTGATAGGGGAGAGTGTACATGGGGCTGTGGGAGGGGATTAAATGGGTGGGTAGAGTCAGTGATAGGGGAGAGTGTACATGGGGCTGTGGGAGGGGATTAAATGGGTGGGTAGAGTCAGTGATAGGGGAGAGTGTACATGGGGCTGTGGGAGGGGATTAAATGGGTGGGTAGAGTCAGTGATAGGGGAGAGTGTACATGGGGATGTGGGAGGGGATTAAATGGCTGGGTAGAGTCAGTGATAGGGGAGAGTGTACATGGGGATGTGGGAGGGGATTAAATGGCTGGGTAGAGTCAGTGATAGGGGAGAGGGTACATGGGGATGTGGGAGGGGATTAAATGGGTGGGTAGAGTCAGTGATAGGGGGAGAGTGTACATGGGGCTGTGGGAGGGGATTAAATGGGTGGGTAGAGTCAGTGATAGGGGAGAGTGTACATGGGGATGTGGGAGGGGATTAAATGAGTGTGTACAGTCAGTGATAGGGGAGAGTGTACATGGGGCTGTGGGAGGGGATTAAATGGGTGGGTAGAGTCAGTGATAGGGGAGAGTGTACATGGGGATGTGGGAGGGGATTAAATGGGTGGGTAGAGTCAGTGACGGGAGAGTGTACATGGGGCTGTGGGAGGGGATTAAATGGGTGGGTAGAGTCAGTGATAGGGGAGAGTGTACATGGGGCTGTGGGAGGGGATTAAATGGGTGGGTAGAGTCAGTGATAGGGGAGAGTGTACATGGGGCTGTGGGAGGGGATTAAATGGGTGGGTAGAGTCAGTGATAGGGGAGAGTGTACATGGGGCTGTGGGAGGGGATTAAATGGGTGGGTAGAGTCAGTGATAGGGGAGAGTGTACATGGGGATGTGGGAGGGGATTAAATGGGTGGGTAGAGTCAGTGATAGGGGAGAGTGTACATGGGGCTGTGGGAGGGGATTAAATGGGTGGGTAGAGTCAGTGATAGGGGTGAGTTGGGAAGGACATTGGGGGGAGGGGTTTTGGAGAGGGGAGTGGGGGGAGGGGTTTTGGAAAGGGCAGTGGGGAGGGGTGTTGGGAAGGGGAGTGGGGGGAGGGGAAAGGGCAGTGGGGGGAGGGGTTTTGGGGAGGGAAGTGGGGGGAGGGGTTTTGCGGAGAGCAGTGGGGGGAGGGGTTTTGGGAAGGGGAGTGGGGGGAGGGGTTTTGGGGAGGGAAGTGGGGGGAGGGGTTTTGGGGAGGGAAGTGGGGGGAGGGGTGTTGGGAAGGGGAGTGGGGGGAGGGGAAAGGGCAGTGGGGGGAGGGGTTTTGGGGAGGGAAGTGGGGGGAGGGGTTTTGCGGAGAGCAGTGGGGGGAGGGGTTTTGGGAAGGGGAGTGGGGGGAGGGGTTTTGGGGAGGGAAGTGGGGGGAGGGGTGTTGGGAAGGGGAGTGAGGGAGGGTTTTGGGAAGGGGAGGAGGGAGGATGAGAGTGTTTGGGAAGAGTTGGTGTGGTGTTGGGAAGTGAAGAGGGATGAAGAGGGCAGTGGAACAAAGCTGTGACCAAATTAAATAGAACAAAACTCTCACTTTTTTTTCTGGGCTTTCTGTTGCCTCTTCTTTGAAGATTTCTTCTTTCTGTTAATCTTGCGAATCAGATCCTTCACCCATTTTGCCTCTGGAGGGCTGCACAGATGTTTCCGTTGCTTAGTCAGGAAGCTGTTGGACAGGTGAAGGTTGAGGTTAGTCACATATTCTAAACCCCAGATGAAGAAAGATTAGGAAGACATGAACAGCCTCTCCATAGTCTCCTCCCCCCCTCCACGCTGCACACAAGCGCTCTTGGCTCTCCTGATACGGACCAATACTACTGACGTCTTTCAGTAGATTTGCTTCCGTGTTAAAGTAAGGCTCCATACTCAAGCTCTTAACCCACCTCTTGATCCCATCCCCTGTTCCTTTGCCCCTCATTTCTCTCATGTCTACTTTTGGCTTTAACTAAATGGTGGCATATTGACGTGGCAGAGGACCGACATTCTCCTTGGGCCATATCATACGGCACAGAAAGAGACCACTCAACCCTCCATGCCTGTGCTGGCTCTTTGAAAGATTTGTCCAATTGGTCTCACTGTCCCTGCTCTTTACTCATAACCCTGTACATCTCTTCTTTCCAAGTTTTTATCCAATCCTCCTTTTGAAAGTTATCATTGAATCTCTCCCCACAGCGCATTGTGGATCAGAACAATCATCTGTTTCGTTTGGGCCATTTGGTTACAGTTACCCTGAGATAGGGAAGGGTAAAATTAACACGTCTTAAGGCATGTGTATGTATGTGTGTATGGCTGTGTGTATGCGTGTGTGTGCGTGTGTGTTGCACATGTGTGCTTGCACAATCGTGTATGCGTGTAAGTCTGGTAAGCTCAGGATTGGCTGTGATGTCCTCTACGGTCCCCCACGACTCTTATCTGGCCTAAACCCTGGCCCCTCATGTGGGAACCAATCCCAGTAAGGAGCAGAGAGCAGAACAAAAGGAAAGAGTAGATAGACCAGCAGGATGGACAGGCAAGTGGCAGAGGGAATTTAATATAGAGAAGCGTGAGGTCATGACTTTTGGCAGAAGGGGTAGGGAGAGGCAATATAGAGTTAATAGCACAGTTCTAAAGAGTGTGCAGGGACAGAGGGAACTGGAGGCGCATCAACCTTTGTAATTGGTAGGACAGATTGAGAGGGTGGTTAACAAAGTGTAACGGATCTTGGGTTTCATACCAGAGGTATGGAGTAGAAGAGCAGGGGAGTTATGCTGAACTTTTTAATAAAGCTCTGGTTAGGCCACAGCTAGATTATTGCGTCCATTTCTAGTCACCACACTTTCGGAAGGATGTGAGGTTCCTTGAGAGGGTGTGGAGGAGATTTACCAGAATGGTTCCAGGGATGGGGGATTTTAGCTGGGTTGGAGAAACTGGGATTGTTCTCCTTGGAGCAAAGGAGATTGAGGGGGGAGATTTGATGGAGGTGGACAAGATGATGACAGGTTTGGATAAGGTAGGGACTGAAAAGCTGTTCCTATTGGCTGATGGGACAAGGACTGGGAGACACAGATTGATTCTTTTGGACAAGAGATGCAGGGGGGCGAGGTGAAGAGGAATTTTTTTACACAGTGAGTGGTGATGAGCTGGAACTCACTGTCCATGTGGGCGGTGGAAGTGGAAAAAAATCAATGATTTCAAAGGGAAATTGGGGTGGACACTGGAAGGAGATAAACTTGCAGGGCTATGGGGATTGAGCGGGGGAGGAATGGGGCTGACGGGATTGTTCCATAGGAGCTGCCATAGACTCGATGGGCTGAATGACCTCCTTCTGTGCCCTGTATGCACCCAAAGGTGGGAGAAGGTGTGATAGGAGACCCCCCCACAACTCAGTACTCACACCACAGCTTCGATTTTGCAGCCATTGCCAGGTAATTGCATTTTGTAATCCTTCACGATCTTCACTGGGACCTCAGCATCGCTTGTGGAGAGGCAGCAATCCTCCAAAGCGTTGCTGTTTTCATTGGCTGGAAGGAAGAGCAAACAGGGAGTTAACACCCAACTCAATAATCAGCAGAGAGTGTCTCGTGGCACATGGAGGCACCTGCCCTGGCTTCATCTTCACCGATCGTACTGCAGAGTGTAGCTGTGCCGTGATTCTCGTCCAGGGATACGTACCCTGGGCCTGTTGGAGGAATGGCAGGAGTTGCAAATGGAGGGAGGAAAAAGATGGGTTAGTTGGAGTTGAAGAATCCGTGCAGCATCTCTAACAGGAATTCTCCCGAGGAGCCCCAAGTTGCTAACTGCCTCCCTGTGAATTGCTGAGCACTTTTTCCAAAATCAGATTTGCAATGCCCAGCTAAGGCTTTACGCCGTTACCAATAAACGTTTGCACACTTTGAAATCCTATAAAGAAATTAACTCGACGGAGAAACGATAAAGTCGAAATAAAAGCGTGGAACGATACAGAACAGGAGACCATTCAACCCGTCATGCCTCTACCAGCCCTTTGAAAGACCTATCCAATCAGTCCCGGTTTGCTTGCTCTCGCCCCATAGTCCCGCAAGGATCTCTCCTTCAAGTTGTTATCCAACTCCCTTGGAAAGTTACCATTGAAATTGATTCCACTGCCCTTTCAGGTAACGCATTGCCGATCATAACATGAAAAATAAAAACAATTCCCCTCTTCTCCCCCCACCACCACCACCCCCCACCCCCACCGGCTTTCTTAAATTATCTAAAGTCGGAGTCCTCAGCTTTCATGACCTTGCTGCCAGTGAAAACAGATATTTTCCTAATTATCCCACCAAGGAACACCTTGGCACTAAGTTGCTCTCACCGCAGAGGGTGTTACTGACCTTGTGAAATGCTCCACAGGACGGTGGAGATGATGAAGAGGAGAGCAGCAGTGGAGAAAATTGTCCCCCTCATCATAAGGTGCGGGTAGAGACTCTTTGAGCAGCTTCAGCTTTCTCTCTCTCTCTCTCTCTCTCTCTTTCTCTCTCTCCCTCCCTTGAGCAGCTTGTAGCTCTGTGCTTCTCTCCTCTCCACGGCTCCAGCTACTTATACTCTCAAGTGGCTGAAGTTTCATTCTGACTCACCATTTTTTACTAACCACAGAATTATTGGCCAACCCCTGAGAGGTTCTCCATTATTTATCTTGGCACCGGTTTAATACCTGAAGCAAATTGTTGTCAGCCAGCCATCTATGCTTTCCTTGTTCAATCCTGGAACCTGTCCCAACTATCCTCCGACCCTCCTCACAAAAACCTCTATCACATCCAAACCCTTTCAGGATTGGATTATTAACTCCCTCAGAATTTGCTGAGTGAGAGTTAAAAGCTGAGAGCATGCTAGCTTGGTCAGTGTCAGGGCAGTGTGTGAAGGCGTTCCAATTTTGCATTATTTTGGCATCGATTTCTCAATAAATGATAGGATTTCAGACTTTCCCAGCCTCCGGATGACACACTCCTAAACCTTCTCTTTATCACAGAACCTTTATAGCGGAGGATGAGGCCATTTGGCCTATCAAAACTGCACTGGCTCTCTGAAAGAGCTTTCTGTCTAGTCCCACTCCCCTGCCTTAACCCTGTAACCTTGCATATTCTCTCTTTTCAGGTAACAATCCAATTCCCTTTTGAATACCTCGATTGAACCTGCCTCCACCACCCTTTCAGGAAGTTTGTTCCAGACTCCAACCACCCTCTGGGTGAAAAAATGTTTCCTCAGACCACATTTACTCCTTTTGCTAATTATTTTGAATCTGTGCCCTCCACTTCTTGATGCTCTCTTGAGTAGGAACAGTTTCTCACTATTCACCCTGTCCATACCCCTCAGGATCTTGAATACCCCTATCAAGTCTCCTCTCAGCCTTCTTTTCTCCAAGGAAAAGAGTCCCAACCTCTCCATTCTATCCTCATAGCTACAGTTCTTCATCCCGGGAATCATTCTAGTGAACCTCTCTGTACTCTCTCCAAAGCCTTCACATCCTTCCTCAAGTATGGCGTCCAGAACTGGGTGCAGTACTCCAGATGAGGCCTAACTAGTGTCTTATACAAGTTCAACATGACCTCCTTACTCTTGTTCCCAACGCCCCTATAAATAAAGCCTAAGATACTATATACTTTATTAACAGCTCTCTCAACATGCCCTGCCACCTTCAATGACCTATATACGTATACATCGAGGTCCCTCTGTTCCTGCACCTCCTTTAGGGTTTCGCCCTTTATTTTAAACAGTTTCACCATATTTTTCCTGCCAAAATGAATCACCTCACACTTCTTTGCATTGAACTTCATCTGCCACTTGTCTCCCCAATCCACCAACATGTCTACGTCCTTTTGTAGTTCAAGACTATCCCCGTGACAGTTGACAATGTTTCCAATCTTTGTATCACCTGCAAATTTTGAATTCATACTCTGAACACCACAGTCTAGGTTAGTAATATATTTCAGGAAGAGCAATGGTCCCAACACTGACCCCTGGGATATCCACTACAAACATTCCCCATCCGAAAAACATCCATTAACCATGGCTCATTGTTTCCTGTCACTCAGCCAATTTCTTATCCAAGTGCTTACATTCCCTTTTAATCCATGAGCTAGGATTTTGCTCACAAGTCTGTTGTGTGGCACTGTATCAAATGCCTTTTGAAAATCTATATACACCACGTCAATAATGTTACCCTTATCAACCTTCTCTGTTACCTCCTCAAAAAAGGTTGAGAGGGGACCTGATGGAGGTGTATAAGATTATGAGGGTCATAGATAGGGTATATAGGAAGACACTTTTTCCATTAGTAGAGGGGTCAATAACCGGGACATAGATTTAAGGTAAGAGGTAGAAGGCTAAGAGAAGAGTTGAGGAGAAATTTTTTCACCCAGAGGGTGGTGGGTGTCTGGAACTCACTGCCTGAAAGGGTGGTTGATTCAGAAACTCTTGTAACATTTAAGAAGTATTTAGATATTCATTTGCATTGCCATAGCCTGCAGGGCTATGGGCCAAGCGCTGGGAAATGGGATTAGTGTAGGCAGATGTTTGTTGACCAGCATGGACACAATGGGCTGAATGGCCTCCTTCTTTGCTGTAAATGTCTATGACTCTATGTATCTATAACTCCAGCAAGTTAGTTAAACATGATGTTCCATTAATGAATCCGATCTGGCTTTCCTTAATTATCACACACTTGTCTAAATGGCTATTGATGTTGCCCCAAACTATAGTTTCTGGAAGTTTCCCTACTGCGGAAGTCAAACTGACTGGTCTGTAGTTGCTGGCTTTATCTTTGCACCCCTTTTTGAACAAGGGTGTAACACTCACAATTCTCCAGTCCTTTATACCACCCCTTTATCTAAGGAAGACTGGAAGATAATCACCAATGCCTCTGCAATTTCTCACTTCCCTCAGTACCCTTGGATGTATCTCCTTCTTATCAATTTGAAGTAAAGATAGCCTTTCTAACTCTTCCTCCTTCCCAATTGTAAATCCTCCTAGTGTACCAGTTACCTCCTCTCTCACCTCAGCCTGGGTAGCATCTTCCTTTGTAAAGACAGATGCAAAGTACTCATTTAATACCCCTGTTATTTCTCCCGCCTTCATGTGCAAGTCTCCTTTTTTTATCCCTAATTGGTACAAGGCTTCCTTTGACCACCCTTTTATTATATATATGATTATAGAAGACCTTGGGATTGCCTGTTATATTAGTTGCCGGTCTCTTTTCATGCTCTCTCCTTGCTTTTCTTATTAGTTTTTTCACTTACTCCCTGGCCCATCTATATTCGGTCTGATTCTCCATTGTATTTTCTACCTGACACATGTGGTACATGCACTTCTTCCTCTTTACCTTCAGCTCCATCTTATCCTGCCCGCAGGCACAATGCCAGCCTCTGTCACAGAGGCAAGGAGAGTAGAACCCTGCTGGTTAATTTCTTACTGCCGATTCTGTATTGTCCTTTAGTTTTGCCAAACGTTCAGACCTGTGATGACTCCACCAGGGAGAGGGGTGTGTGCCAGTACAGCCTGCACCCCCACCATCCCTCCGCGTAACGCAACTGCCAATGCAAAAAAGAGTTCTTTTCATGTAGTGGGTCGATAGTGTCTCTCACCAGCCTGTTCAAGCGGTCTGCAACGGGTGACTTAGATGGGCAGTGATGCTTACAGGCAAATGCAGCAGGCACTTTGAGCAGAATAGCGAAAATGTGCAGCAAGACCACTGCCTCTGCTGTGGGGCTGAGGGGCGGACGTGTGAGAAAGGAAAGAAACTTGCATTTATATGGCGCCTTTCACGACCTCACTGTGTCTCAAAGCCCTTTACGGCCAATATAGTGCTTTTGAAGCGGCCACGGTTGTAGTGCAGGAACCGCGGCAGCCATTTGTGCACAGCAAGATCCCACAAACAGCAATGTGACTGCGAGGGCAAACAGGGCCTTGGTTTAATGTCTCACCCCAGAAGTCACACCTCCGACAGTGCAGCTCTTCCTGGGAGCGTCAGCCTGGATCTGGGCTTGTAATAAGTGGCTGGGAAAGGTGAGGAAGAGAGCAATCCCAGTGCGAATGTGGAGGTGCCTGATGTTGAGTCACATCAGGCAAAAGCCATCCAGTTGGAATGGATGCCGAGACCTGGGCTGTAAGTAGACATCATCAGGGCAAAGCTTCAAGTTCCGAAGAAGAGTCATTTTGGACTCGAAAGGCTAGCTCTGTTTATCTCCCCACATTCGCTGCTGTGTGGACACGTTTATCAAAATCCATCTGGTTTAAATATTGCAATGAATGCTGACCTCTTCCAGCAGTTTCTGTTTTTATCTCCAATCTTCAAGCCTATGGCCTTGATAAATGCTTGAAGGGGAAAATATAGCAGTGTTTCGGGGATAAGTGGAGGAAATAGGACTAATTGAATAGCTTTTTCCAAGCGCTAGATGGGCTGAGTGGCCTCTTTCTGTGCTGTAAGATTCCATGATTAAACAGTCATATCTCTTTGTACCCAACTATGGAGCTTGATTATAAATAACTGTTGGAAATAACTGAACAGGCTGCAGGAGACTGAAACTCCGGCCCATAGTTACTAGTAAATCCAATAAAGGATTCAGGAGCAATTTCTCAACCCAGAGAGTGGTGGGAATGTGGAGCTTGTTAACCTAAGGAGTGGCTGAGGCGAATAGATTCATGTCAGAGGAAGCTGGATAAACACAAAAGAAGGAAGGGATAGAAGAACATGGGTGACAGGGTTAGGAGAAACCTTTGGAATTCTCTACCCCAGAGGGTTGTGGATGCTACACTGTTGAATACATCTGAGGCTGCGTTAGATCAAATGATATGGGGAGTGGGCAGGAAAGTGGAGGTGAAGCTTAAAATCCACTATTGAATGGCGGAGCAGTCTCAAGAGGCTAAATGGTCTACTCCTGCCCCTCTCTTCTGCGTTCTTATAATTTTATGAAATAGAGTGGGGAGGCTCCTATGAAGCATGAAAACCAGCATAGAACAGTTGGGCTGAATGGCCAGTTTTTGTGCTGTACATTCCATGTAACACACTCAATTCAGGAATTGTCCCTTTAGAGGGACAAATTGCTAACTTCACTCCTTAAGAAAGGTAACAGGTAAGTTAGGAAACAAGTGAAGAGGGCACTCAGTAGAGCTCATACCTCAGCCATGCTGTGTTAACCCAACATTAAACTACGTTATACCATTTATGCACTTCTAGCAGGCTATAGGCCAATCCACATCCAGCAATCTGCTCTGAAAACTCTGTTCACATTTTGACAGCTGTGAAAAATCCCACCACAGGATTGGAGATAATCAACAACATTGTAAAGCAATTAGTGACATCCTAAATCAAACAGCTCACAAAACTCTGAAAGATGAAGTCACTTCGCCCTATCACCTGATGTTAATGGATCCTTTAAAAAAAAAATTCCCGGGTCTGGATCCGGATCCGCATTGCTCCAAACGCTAATCAATTCTTCCTTTGTACCAAGTTTCATTGAAGTTCGCCCATTAGATGTTGAGATATAGGCCACAATTTTTACCTTGATGGGCGGGTGGGCCCCACCGGCTCGGCAGCGGGCAGGCTGCCAAACTCCGCTGCCGAAACGGAGCCTGTCGCCATTTTGAGTGGGTGGGCCAATTAAGGCCCCGCCCAGTGGTCTACTCAACAGGAAGCGCTATGTGCTTCCAGTGCTGGGGTGGGGGGTGGGGGGGGGCGGGGGAGAGAATCCCCAGCTGTCAAAGTGCGCTCTGTCACACATTCACACGAAAGAGCGCACTGCTCCCTGAGGCAAAGTCCTGCCTCAGGGAGATTACTGACAGCATAAAAATCTTTAAAAATAGAGACATTTTAAAATTATTAACATATTCCCCTCATGTGACAATGTCACACGAGATGGGACATGTTAATAAGAAGCACGTGAACTTTACTGAAGTTTTTAAAAACGGACATGAAGCCTCACCCCGCCACTGGATGAGGTTTCATGTATTAACAGAAGCCCGCCGGAGATCCTGGTCTGCCCGCCGGCCTTAAGGTCGGCCGGGCAGGGCCTTGAACAAGCTTAATGATCCTGTCAACGGCCTCAATTGGCCACTGACAGGTCGGTGGGTGAACAGCTGATTTCACTGTCCACCCGCCTTCCTCAATATTTAAAGGGACCGGGATGACGTTGGGGGTTCCTCCCGACCTTATCCCCCTGTCAGTTTCCCCTCGGCGAGCGGGCCCCGCCCCCCAAAATCGCCAATGGGAAAATTCTGCCCATATTGCTTACAGACAAAGAGACTAACAGACAAACAAACCTACTCATCTAACGTCAGATGTCTAACTGGGATCTATTATTAATCTGACTGGGAATTTTTTTTATTTGTTCATGGCGTCACTGGCTGGGCCAGCATTTATTGCCCATCCCTAACTGCCCTTGAGAAGGTGGCGGTGAGCTGCCTTCTTGAAACACTGCAGTCCTTCTAGATGGTAGCGGTTGTGGGTTTGGAAGGTGCTAAGGAGCCTTGATGAATTCCTGCAGTGCACCTTCTGATCTGGTGCCACTGAGCCTCAGTGGTGGAGGGAATGAATGTTTGTGGTTGGGTGCTAACCAAGTGGCTGCTTTATCCTGGATGGTGTCCAGCTTCTTAAGTGTTGTTGGAGCTGTACTCACCCAGATAAATGGAGCGTATTCCATCACCCTCCTGGATAAATGTGAACTGAACAGGAAGAGCAGGTATAGGTTTTAAAGTTACATCTAAGAAACGGTTTGAATTTTGAATGTTTGGAGGAGGTGGTTAGGGTTAGATGTTGTTTAAATGGACTTCTGGAAGGCACTGGAAAAGGTTCCATATTAGAGTCGGACAACACACAGTCTTGGCAAGGGGATAGTTTAGGAGGTAGGATGACAGAAATTAGGGTAATGGACATGTACTCCAATTAGCAAAATGTGACTGGTGCTGCCCCCAGGGATCTGGACTGGCTCCACAGTTTTTCATTATAATTACAAATGCCTTGGATGAAGAGGCAGAGGGGAGTTTATCTAAGTTTGCTGATGACAAACAGCAGATTGTGTAGGTGGGAGCAGAAATTTGCAAAGCGATATTGAGAAATGGGGGTAGTTGGGAAAAGTACAGCAGATGAAGTCCAATGTGGGGAAAATGTCCCCTACTTATGACCCACAATAGAATACTCCCTAATATCCATAAAAAACAGGAATGGTGGAGGAGCAAAGAGACTTAAGGATCCAAGTTGTTATAATTATGTGTTTTATAAGTTTATTATCTTTTGGAACTGTAGCTTTAAATCTAGGTTAAATGAAGGGGATCATGTGACCTGTTCTGCTGTCTGCCTGACAGTAAGCCTGGGTTTAATTGTTAGAGATCAAAGAAGGACTTTGATTATTTTACTGGGACGAAGGTGCAAGGTATTTACACTTGGAGACAATGGCAGCAGTCTCTGAGTTTAACAATAAGTAGACTCGGTATCTCCCAAAGCCCCAGAAAGGTGTTGTTGGTATTGGGTTGTAAACAGTTGTGCTGTAAACTGTCCATTTACTTCTAAGAAGAAAGGAATTGGGGATTAAAGAAAACTAATTAGCATTTCTACCTGGAAGCAGTGTTAATGTCTTTTATGTTGCTATGGGGAACAGGGCAGAGGAAGCTATTTTTGAGATCAGACTTCCCTACAAAATCCATGAATGTCACAAACAGACAACAGGTATGGTCAGCAGCCATCTGAAAGCAGGAGACATAGACAACCTGTGTACCTGAAGTAGAGAAAATGGTGAATCACGTAGGATGTGGGTGGGAGCTAGTGCTCAAATTGAAAAGAGCGAGTTCATGAGGATTTAAAGGAGATTGGAAGAGTTGCCTAGCTTGGGCTTGAGGGAAGTAATGTCACAGTGAAAGTCATCTGTTGGATTAGAAGTTACCGGCTGGGAAAGTAAAACGGAAGTGATGAGTTGGAAGCCTGGAGTAACTGTGGACTGTTTGCTATAAGGAATGTAATTCCACGGGGAGGGTGATGTGTGATAAATATACAAAGGGAACAACACTTTCTGTAGTATAAAGCCTAAATTGTCTACAAAAAGAAAATAGTGCTTACTCAATCACGTTTTTTTAAGTGATTTGTTACTGTAAAAATTCTACATTGTGAAATCTTGATGTGCCATTCTTTTAGTCATTAACTGGAAGTTCAATTTCTTTTTAAACTTTATCGGTCTCTCCATAACAAAGCACAGGAATCACGGGAAGCTAATGGACAGATACAGATATTCATATAAAATACAAATGGAATATTGGCCATGATCTCAAGAGGATTGGATTACAGAAGGGTGCATATTATGTTATTGATGTACTAGACTCTGTTCAGACCCTACCTGGGGTACTGTGTTCAGTCTGGGAACTTCACCTCTGAAAGGATATATTGGCCTTGGAGATGATGTTGCGCAGATTCATCAGAATGGTACTGAGGCTGAAAGGGTTAAATGATGAGCACCAGCAAAAACTCAAGAGGCTCAACACCATCGAGGACAAAGCAGCCTGCACCATCATCTTAAACTTTCACCCCCTCCACCACCAACGCACATTGGCAGCAGTGTGTACCATCTCATAGCAAATGGCAGAACAGGATCAAGGGGCCGAATGGCCCACTCCTTCTCCTGATTCATGTGTTCGTATTCACAAGATGATACAAAACTTTTAGGGTTGAAATTAGGAAAAATAGCTACACACAAATGACAATTGATGCTGTTTTAAGTTTTGAATTAAATGTGAGATTGATAGTTTTCTGTTAACCAACAACATTAGCAGCAAAGGTAGGAATTAGGAGATAGGTCACAGATCAGCCATGTTCTCATTGAATGGTAGAGCAGGCTCGAGGGGCTGAATGGCCTCCTGTTGCTGTGTAACAGGCTGTAGTGGGCTGAATGGCCTCCTTCTGTATCTGTGTAACAGGCTCGAGGGGCTGAATGACCTCCTGTTCTTTAATAACAGGCTCGAGGGGCTGAATGGGCCTCCTTCTGCTCTTATGTTCAGGTGATTCGATGTAACAGAGATTGTAACCCTGGAGGTTCTGTAACAACTGAAGTCCGACAAAAGGTTATCGACCTGAAATTTTAACTCTGTTTCTGTCTCCATTGATGCTGCCTGACCTGCTGAGTGTTTCCAGCATTCTCTGCATTTATATAGCACCTTGAAGTCGCAAACTGTCTCTCACAGGCACCTCACAGGAGTGTTGTCAAACCAAGTGTGACACCAGGCCATAATTTTTATTGAACGAGTTGCAGTGATGTGGAATATGCTGCCTGAAAGGGCAGTGGAAGCAGATTTAACAATAAGTTTCAAAAGTGAATTGGATAAATAGCTAAAAGAGCTATGGGGTAAATAGCCGGGGAGTGAGACTAATTGGATAGCTCTTTCACAGACACAAACATGATGGCTGAATGGCCTCCCCTGTGTTGCATCAAAGAGAATCATAAAACACTTAAAATGTTAACCTAGCTGGCTGACCGCAAATCCCAGGGAATTGGGTAGAACGCTTGATCTGTATTCTACTCAAAATAAATCTTCACAGACTTCAACAGGACTTAAAAATTGGGCCTGGTGGAGAAGCAGTATTACCGCTGATTTCCCAATGTGCGACTGGGGTTTAGATTAACAATCACTTCATTGTTTTAGCATTGGTCACAGAAAACCAGTGAAAAGTGTATATGAGAGTGAGACTATTGTACTGCTATTGTATTGGTCTCCTCACTTAAGGATGCAGCAAGTGATTAGGAAGGCAAATAGGATGTTGTTTATTGCAAGGGGAATGGAATATAAAGGTGGGGATGTTCAGCTACAGTTGTACAGAGCATTGGTGAGATCAAATCTGCAGCACTGTGTACAGTTTTGGTCTCTTTATTTAAGAAAGGATATAATTGCATTTGAAGCAGTTCAGAAAAGGCTCACTGGACTGATTCCTGGGATGAAGGGGTTGTCTTATGAGAGAGTTTGAACAGGTTGGACCTGTATCCGTTGGAGTTTAGAAGGATGAGAGATGATCTTATTGAAACATATAAGATCCTGAGGAGGCTTGACAGGGTAGATGCTGAGGGTATGTGGGAGAGATTAGAACAAAGGGAGAGAGTTTAAAGATAAGGAGCCTTCATTTAAGACAGGGATGAGGAGAATATTTTTCTCTCAGAGAGTCCCACGCCTGTGGAATTCCCTTTCCCAGAGATCAGTGGAGGCTGAGTCATTGAATATACTCCAGGCTGAGTTGGAGAGATTCCTGGGATGAATAGTCCCAGATTTGCATAAAGTGTGGCAGTGGGTGGGACAAATATTTTACCTGCCGGCCGGTGGGTTTTTGCACCGGAAGGTCCCATTCCCACCTCATTAGTTATGCAGCTACAGGAAACATGCCGTCACGCTGGTGGGCAGACTCCAATTTGCCTGGCACACTGTTACCTCACCGCTTCCTCACGCCGGGCACCATATTTAACCAGCAGCCATGGGCACACTTCTCAATGCTCGGAGCCCAGAGTTGCTCTGGTGAAGACATGGCCCCTAAAGCCAGGAAGGGTGCAGCACCACCACCCCCCCCACCTACCTCCGCCGATTCAGTGAAACATCCCTGGGACACCTTCTGGACACTCTACCCCACTCTGGTTGCAGGAGGCCCATCAATCTCACCATCCTGGCTTGGGAGGCGGTGACAGAGGTGGTCAGTGCCAATGCTGCACACAAGAAGCCCACCATCTGCAGAAAACAGACGAATGATCACATACATGCTGTCAGGGCAAGGCATCTCTCGAAACTCACACACTCACAAGCCCATCACACACTCACTGGCATCTCACTCACTGCCAGCTCCAGGGACATCACCACTCACTCTCTCACACACACCCTCACATCTCCATCTGGCCTCATCTCCTCTGGAGGCTGCCTCCTCAGCCCTCACCCTCTAGAGGCCAGCTGCACAGATCAACATGTGCCCCCCCCACACACACACCCTGGGATACCCTCCTACCCCAGTACAGCCCTCATCCTGCAGCCCCTTCCCTTGCCTGAGGCCACTTCTCCTCCCTTCCCCAAGCAAGCCCTAGCCCTGCAGCCATTGAAAAGCCAACCACGCCTTACGGCTGGTCTGGTGGGTAGAGACCTGCCCATGAACCCCCCTAAAAGTGATGTGGTGCTGCCTGTGGAGTCTGGAGCTGGTGACTGTGAGTTCTGCCTGAAGCAAGGTCGGCAAACAAACCTCGAAGTCCCAAGTGAAGTGCAGCTCGCCAGGCGCACGTCACGTATGTACAGTTATGAAACACATCAGTGTTGGACCTGACAGATACCCTGGCGTTACTTCAAAGAAGAACAGGGGAGTTATCCCCGGTGTCCTGGCCAATATCTCTCACCAAAGCAGACTATCTGGTCATGAACACGTTTCTGTTGAAAGAATTGCTCTACCTGGAGTTCAGTGGAGGCAGGCAGCTCCCAGGAGGGCAGTGGGAACGCTTTAGGAATGTCGTTAAAGCATCCCCGGAGAGGTCAAACATCCCCTCCCGACTCATGGGAGCTCCTGGCTGGTGACCGACCAAAAACGGAGGAGGTTCATTCAGGAAGGCACTGACCACATCGAGAGACTTCTTCGGGAATGTGCAGAAGTGGAGTCGAGGTGTCGGACGCAGGGCACAAACCTCTGGACAACCAATCAGCCGAATCCTTCAATCACCACCTACCTGCCCCATGTTGGGGCAGAGTCTGCAGATCCGGCATCGGACATCTCAGCCCTCTCAGAACCCATCAGATCGCGGAGGCAAGTCACCCTCCATCCCCAGGGACTGCTAGGAGAAAAAGAAGAAGATGATGGTAGGATCTTGCTGTGTGCAAATTGACTACTGCATTTCCCAATATTACAACAGTGCCTACATTTCGAAAAGCACTTTACTGGTGGTAAGGGGCTTTGAGACATCCAGGGGTCTTGGAAAGCACAACACGAGTTGTGTCTTTGCGGATCTGGACCTGCTGGTGAAGCTGCCTATTCCTGGGACCCTGAATAAAGGATTCTCAGCAATGGCTTAAGCTAAAAAGCACCACTTGAATCCACAGCCACTGACACAGCGATGGAACCTGAGAGGGGATTGGAGGTGGGGGTGTTGGGAAAAGAGGTGGGAGCCGCTCTGGGATAGGTCCCTGATGCGCTCTCACCCTGTGGGGGAATATTCCAGAGGCTGACTGGGAATCAGATAAGAAACCTACCCCACAGAGACAATTCACCAAATCATAGAATTGTTGCAGCACAGAAGGAGGCCATTCAGCCCATCGTATCTGCACCAGTTCTCTGAATGAGCAATTCGCCTAATGCCATTCTTCCACTGTACAGGAGGGAAGGAAGAAGAAAGGAAGAGCTATAGTGACAGGGGATTCATTGGTTAGGGGAACAGGCAGGTGTTTCTGCAGCCGGAGATGTGACTCCAGGATGGTATGTTGCCTTCCTGATGCCAGGGTCAAGGAGGTCACTTGGGAAGATGGCACCTGTACAAGCCAGACGGGTTGCACCTGAACAGAGCTGGGACTGAGTTTCTTGTGGGGTGTTTTGTTAGTGCTATTGAGAGGGTGTTCAGCTAACTCGTCAGGATTGTCGGAACCAAGAGGCAATAATAGAGGAATACCAGGGTGCGCAAAATGCTGGGAGGGACAGATAGCACTAGTACAAAGGATAGTATGTTAATAGGTGAAGTTGGGGTGAGGGAGAAAGTAACAAAATCTAAATCAGGGTTACTATGCACGTTAGTGAATGCACGGAGTACAGTAAATAAGATTGGGGAGTACAGGTGCAGATTGCCATGTGGAAATATGATGTTGTGGTGATAACAGAGACCTGGTGGTATTAGTTATGGAGAGCATTGCAGTGCTGGAGAAAGAGGATATTCCAGAGGGTTCAAGGATAGAATCAATTTAGCTAGAGCTAAGGAACAAAAAGGGTGCAATTATAGACCACCAACTAGTGAGTAAGACGTTGAGGGACAAATCTGCAGGGAAATTACAGACAGGTGCAGGCATTGTAGAGTAGTTATAATGGGTGAGTTTAATTACCTGAATGTAGACTGGGGCAGTGGTAGTGTAAAGCGTGGAGAGGGGCAAAAGTTCCTAGATTGTGTTCAGGAAAATTTCCTACAGCTGTGTGTTTCCAATCCAGCAAGAAAAGACACACTGCTGGACCTGGTTCTTGGCAGTGAGCTGGTCCAAGTAAATCAAGTGTCAGTGGGGGAACATTCAGAAAACAGTGATCATTGAATTGTACATTTTGGGATGATGATAGAAAAGGACGATAGGCAACCCAAAGTAAGAATAATTAACTGGACAAGAGCAATCAGTTTGAGAGCGAGAAACTTGAGACAGAAACAACTATGCTAAAATTAAATAAGGGTAATTACAAAGGAATGAAGGCAGAGTGGACTGGGAAAGCAGTTTAGGAGAAAAGATGGTTGATGAACAATGGCAGATTTTAAGAAAATAGTTCATGACTCACAACAAAGATATATCCCAGTGAGGAAGAAGGATTGTAGGAGGGGGATAAACCAGCCATGGTTAACCAAGGAAGTTAAGGATAATTTCAAATTTGAAGAAAAAACATAAAATCTGGCAAAGATTAGCGGTGAGCCAAGGGATTGGGAAAGTTTTAAAAAACCACCAAAAGATGGCTAAAAAATTAATAAAGTGGGAGAAAATAAACTTTGAGGGTAAACTAGCAAGTAATTTAAAAATGGGCAGTAATATCTTCTTTAAATATATAAAAAGGAAGAGAGAGGCCCAAGTGAACATCGGCTTCTTAGAGAATAAGGGCTGGGGAAATAATAATACCACCATCTGCTGGGTGGGATTTAAACCCAGGTCCCTGGATAATTAGTCCAGTGACAATACCAATACACCATTGCCTCCCCAAGGAAAGCATGCTGGCATTGGAGGCAGAGAAGGCTCACTCAGTTGATCCCAGGTATGAAGGGATTTTCTTATGAGGAGAGGTTGAGTAGGTTGGGCCTGTACTCATTGGAGTTTAGAACAATGAGAAGTGACCTTATTGAAACATATAAGATTCTTAGGGGGCTTTACAGGGTAGATAATGAGAGGTTGTTTCCCCTTGTGGGAAAGTCTAGAACCAGAGGGCATAATCTCAGTGTAAGGGGGTCGCCCATTTATGACAGAGATGAGGAGGAATTTCTTCTCTCATAGGGTAGTGAACCTGTGGAATTCTTTACCCCAGAGGGCTAGAGAGACTGGATCATTAAGTATATAGAGGAGAGTGTGAGAGGAAGATCCTGGGACAGTCAGCAGCACCTAGAGGAGAGTGCGAGAGGAGGGCCCTGGGACAGTCAGCAGCACCTAGAGGAGAGAGTGAGAGGAGGACCCTGGGACAGACAGTCAGCAGCACATAGAGGAGAGTGTGAGAGGGGGGCCCTGGGACAGTCAGCAGCACCTAGAGGAGAGTGTGAGAGGAGGACCCTGGGACAGTCAGCAGCACCTAGAGGAGAGTGTGAGAGGAGGACCCTGGGACAGTCAGCAGCACCTAGAGGAGAGTGTGAGAGGAGGACCCTGGGACAGTCAGCAGCACCTAGAGGAGAGTGTGAGAGGAGGACCCTGGGACAGGCAGTCAGCAGCACCTAGAGGAGAGTGTGAGAGGAGGACCCTGGGACAGTCAGCAGCACCTAGAGGAGAGTGTGAGAGGAGGACCCTGTGACAGGCAGTCAGCAGCACCTAGAGGAGAGTGTGAGAGGAGGACCCTGGGACAGTCAGCAGCACCTAGAGGAGAGTGTGAGAGGAGGACCCTGGGACAGGCAGTCAGCAGCACCTAGAGGAGAGTGTGAGAGGAGGACCCTGGGACAGTCAGCAGCACCTAGAGGAGAGTGTGAGAGGAGGACCCTGTGACAGGCAGTCAGCAGCACCTAGAGGAGAGTGTGAGAGGAGGACCCTGGGACAGTCAGCAGCACCTAGAGGAGAGTGTGAGAGGAGGACCCTGGGACAGTCAGCAGCACCTAGAGGAGAGTGTGAGAGGAGGACCCTGGGATAGACAGTCAGCAGCACCTAGAGGAGAGTGTGAGAGGAGGACCCTGGGACAGTCAGCAGCACCTAGAGGAGAGTGTGAGAGGAGGACCCTGGGACAGACAGTCAGCAGCACCTAGAGGAGAGTGTGAGAGGAGGATCCTGGGACAGACAGTCAGCAGCACCTAGAGGAGAGTGTGAGAGGAGGACCCTGGGACAGTCAGCAGCACCTAGAGGAGAGTGTGAGAGGAGGACCCTGGGACAGTCAGCAGCACCTAGAGGAGAGTGTGAGAGGAGGGCCCTGGGACAGTCAGCAGCACCTAGAGGAGAGTGTGAGAGGAGGACCCTGGGACAGTCAACAGCACCTAGAGGAGAGTGTGAGAGGAGGGCCCTGGGACAGTCAGCAGCACCTAGAGGAGAGTGTGAGAGGAGGGCCCTGGGACAGTCAGCAGCACCTGGAGGAGAGAGCGAGAGGAGGGCCCTGGGACAGACAGTCAGCAGCACCTAGAGGAGAGTGTGAGAGGAGGGCCCTGGGACAGTCAGCAGCACCTAGAGGAGAGTGTGAGAGGAGGACCCTGGGACAGACAGTCAGCAGCACCTAGAGGAGAGTGTGAGAGGAGGACCCTGGGACAGACAGTCAGCAGCACCTAGAGGAGAGTGTGTGTGAGAGGAGGGCCCTGGGACAGTCAGCAGCACCTAGAGGAGAGTGTGAGAGGGAGGCCCTGGGACAGGGCAGTCAGCAGCACCTAGAGGATCCAATCTATCTAGAGGATCTAGTCTATACTTAAGTAGGAGTAAGGGTAAAATAAAAGCAAGGGTCCATATTCTATTTAGTTAAGATATACCTGGGGAGCTTAGTCCCGTGATTTGCACATCCTGCGCTATGTGGGAAATCTCAGGCATTCCTGGCAGTCTGGATGAACATGTGTGCTGGAGGTGCCTCCGGCTGGAGCAACTCGGGTTCTAGGCTTTGGTGCTAGAGCGGCAGCTGGGGACACTATGGTGCATTCACAAGGCTGCGAGGCTTGTGGATAGCATGGTTCAGGACAACCCGCAGCTTAAGGGAGTGCGAGCAGAGAGGGAAAGGGTGACCGCCAGACAGAAGGGGACCAGGCAAGTAGTGAGGGAATCCCCCGAGTGTATGTCACTCGCAAAGCGTTTTTCAGCCTTGGAAAATGGTGAGAGTGACAGTTCCTCTGCGGAGACCAACCAGAGACAAAGCCAATGCACTGTGGGTGGTCCAGCTGCTCGGGGGGTGGGGGCAGAGGGGGAAGAAGTGTGGAAGGGCAATAGTGGTAGGGGATTCGTTAGTGAGGGGAGTAGACAGGTGCTTCTGCAGCCGTAGACGTGACTCCAGGATGTTATGTTGCCTCCCAGGTGCCAGCGTCAAGATGTCATAGAATGGCTGCAGTGTGTTCTGAAGGGAGATGGTGAACAGCCAGAAGACGTGGTCCATGTTGGGGCCAATGACATAAGAAGAAAAATGAGGTTCAGCAAGCAGACTTTAGAGAGTTAGGAAATTGAAAAGCAGGACTTTAAAGGTAGTAATCGCTGGATTAATTCGCTGGTGCCATGCAGTAGTGAGTATAGGAACAGAAAGATAGAACAGATGAATGTGTGGCTGTAGAGATTGTTCAAGAGGGAGAGCTTTGGATTCCTGGGGCATTGGGACCGTTTCTGGTGAAGGCAGGACCTGTAGCAGTTGGACGGGTTGTATCTGAACAGAAACGGGGTCAACATTCTCATGAAGAGGCTTGCTAATGCTGTTGGGGTGGATTTAAACTAAATTAGCAAGGGATGGGATCCTGAAAAGTAGTTCAGAGGGGAGAGAAGCTGAGTTGGAATTAGAAGTTAAAATGCTGGTGAGTCTGGAAGGCAGGGAAAACATAGACTAGATAAGAAAGAAGTGAGTTTAGCAAAGCTAAATGAAATATATTTTAATGCAAGGAGCTTGAGGAATAAGACAGACGAGTTGAGGGCACAGATAGGCATATGGGAGTATGATATCATAGCTATGACCGAGACTTGGCTAAATGGGCATGACTGGCAGCTCAATATTCCTGGGTATTCAGGCGAGATAGACAGGGGGATAGAAGAGGAGGGGAGATGGTGGCATAGTTGTATTGTCACTGGACTAGTATTCCAGAGACACGAAGGTAATGCTCTATGGACCTGCATTTGAATCCTGTGATGACCACAAAACCATTGTCGATTGTTGTAAAAATCCACCTGGTTCGCTAACGTGCTTTAGGGAAGGAAATCTGCCGTCCTTACCTGGTCTGGCCTATGTGTGACTCCAGACCCACAGCAATGTGGTTGACTCTTAAGTGCCCTCTGAACGAGGGTCAATTAGGGATGGGCAATAAATGCTGGCAGAGCCAGTGATGCCCACATCCCATGAATGAATAAATAAATAAATAAATAAATTCTAGCAGTGAGGAGGGGTGATATCTTGGAAGGATCAGCATTTGGGTAGAATTAAAAAACACAAAACACACGCTGTTGGGTGTGTACTATAGGCCCCCAAACAATCAGGGAGAGATGGAGGATCAAAAATGTAATCAAATTTCAGAGTAGTGTAATAGTAGGGGATTTTAACTACACAAACATTAACTGGGGTAGTTTTAGTGTGCAAGGTAGGGAGGGAGAACTTTTTTAGCCAGTACAAAGAAAGCCCAAGGGAGGGTACAATTCTGGACCAAATGAGCCTGGGCAGGTAGAAGGCGGATCAGTGGGGGGGCATGTTGGAGATAGTGACCATAACTCGGTTAGATTTAGGATAGTTATGGAAAAGGATAAGGTTGGGCCAGGAATAAAAGTTCTAAACTGGGGAAAGGCTAATTTTACTAAGATGAGATACGATTTAGCTCAAGTGGACTGGGAGCAGCTACATGTAGATAAAACGGTGTCAGAGCAGTGAGAGGCATTCAAGAGGGAAATAGCAAGAGTACAGTGTGAATATGTTCCTGTTAAGACAAGGAGGGGGTCCAGAGGACGCTGGATGTCAAGGGACATAAAGATTAGGATTAAGAAAAAAGGTGAAGCTTATGGCAGATACTGAGGGCTCTATATGGCAGAGTCCCTAGAGGAGAATTAAAAGTGCGGGGTGGGGGGGGGACTTAAAAAAGGAAATTAGGAAAGCTAAGAGTGCACGAGAAAGCATTGTTGAGTAGAATAAAGGAAAACCCAAAGGAGTTTTTAAAATATATAAAGAGCAAGAGAATGAGGGTAAGAGTAGGGCCAATTAGGGACCATAGAGGTAATGTGTGGGAGAACCCGGAAGACGTGTGTGCAGTCCTCAATGACTGCTTTGCATTGGTCTTCACAATGAAAAAGGATGATACAGGTATAGGCATCAGGATGGAGGACTGAGAAGTATTAGAGGAATTTAACATAGAGAGGAGATACTAGCGGGTTTAGCAGCCTAAAAGTGGATAAATCTTCAGGCCCGGATAAAACGCACCCCAGGCTGTTAAGGGAGGCAAGGGAAGAGATATCAGGGGCACTGACAGTAATTTTCAAATCCTCTCTGGCCACAGGTGAGATGCCAGAGGACTGGAGGACTGCTAACATTGTCCCATTATTAAAAAAGGGAGGAAGGGATAGATCAGGAAATTACAGGCCAGTCAGTCTAACCTCTGTGGTGGGGAAGTTACCAGAAAGAATTCTAAGGGACAGAATATATCTGCACTTGGAGAGACACTGACTAATCAGGGATAGTCAGCATGGATTTGTTAATGGGGGGTGGGGAGGGGGGGGTGGGGGGTCATGTTTGACAAAATTGATCGAATTGTTTGAGGTGGTAACCAGGAGTGTTGATGAGGGTAATGCGTTTGATGTGGTCTACATGGACTTTAGCAAGGGTTTTGATAAGGTCCCTCATGGCAGACTGATCAAGAAAGTAAGAGCCCATGGGATCCAAAGCAAAGTGACACATTGGATCCAAAATTGGCTGAGAGGCAGGAAGCAGAGGATGATGGTAGAGGGATGTTTCTGTGACTGGGAGTCTGTTCCCAGTGAGGTTCCACAGGGCTTGGTGCTCGGGCCCTTGCTGTTTGTGGTGTATGGTCAAGAAGTTCGCAAATGACACGAAAATTGGTCGGGTGGTAAACGATGTTGAGGAGAGCCATAAACTGCAGGAGGATATCAATGGACTGGTCAGGTGGGCAGAGCAGTGGCAAATGGAATTAAACCCGGAAAAGTGTGAGGTAATGCACTTGGGGAGGGCTAACAAGGCAAGGGATTACACTATGAATGGTAGGACCCTGGAAAGTACTGAAGATCAGAGGGACCTGGGTGTGCATATCCACAGACCCCTGAAGTTAGCAGGGCAGGTAGATAAGGTGGATACTTACCTTTACTAGCCAAGGCATAGATTATAAAAGCAGGGAGGTTATGCTGGAACTGTATAAAACGCTGGTTAGACCACAACTGGAGTACTGTGTGCAGTTCTGGTCACCACATTATAGGAAGGATGTGATTGCACTGGAGAGGGTGCAGAGGAGATTTACCAGGATGCTGCCTGGGCTAGAGGGTCTGAGCTATGAGGAAAGATTGGATAGGCTGGGGCTGTTTTCCTTGGAGAAGCGAGGTCGAGAGGGGACCTGATAAAGGTGTGTAAGATTATGAGGAGAATAGATAGGGTGGATAGGAAGATACTTTTTCCATTAGTAAAGGGGTCAATAACCGGGGGCATAGATTTAAGGTAAGAGGCAGGAGGTTAAGAGGGGAGTTGAGGAGAATATTTTTCACCCAGAGGGTGGTGGGAGTCTGGAACTCACTGCCTGAAAGTGTGGTTGAGTCAGAAACTCTGGTCACATTTAAGAAGTATTTAGATATTCACTTGTGTTGCCATAGCCTCCAGGGCTATGGGCCAAGTGCAGGAAAATCGGATTAGTGGTCAGATCTTTGCTGACCAGCATGGACACGATGGGCCAAGTGGCCTCCTTCTGTGCTGTAGGCGTCTACGAGTCTATGGGGAGAATTTTCCCCCTGTCGTGTGGGCTGGATGGGAGCGGGCAAAGGCTGGCGCGCAGACTGATCGCCGCCTAACGATTGGCTGTGAGCCGCCGTTTTATGTGGGCGGGACCAATTAAGGCCTGCCCAGCGTGATGCGCACCCGGAAACGCTCAGCGCTCCCTGTGTGGGCGGGGGAGGTGGGGGGTGGGAGGAGGGAGAGTCGGGGCCTGCGGTCTTTTGCGCACGCGCACGAAAGAGCTCAGAACTCTCCTGGAGGCGCGGAGCTGCCTGAGGGAGATTCGTTTCACTATGAAAGCTTGAAAAAAAAAAAAGAATTAAAAAGATTATTCAGACATGTCCTCTCGTGTGACAGTGTCGCATGAGCTGGGGCATGTCAGTGAACTTTAAGAAAAAAAAATGCATTTAATTTACAAACCCTTCGTGAAACCTCATCCCACCCGCGGATGAGGTTTCATGAGAAATGTAAAGGTCACCTGGACTCTTGGCCGGCCCTGTCAACCTTAAGGTTGGTCAGGCTTCCCGGACAATCAGTTTAATTAAATTAATCAACTAATCAGTTTAATTAGGTGTTAAGTGGCATTAATAGGCCTCTGACAGTTCGGAGGGTGCGCAGCTGATTCCAGTGTGCGCCTGCCGAACTGAAGACCAGAGTGATCCGCGGTGACATCGAGACGCACACCCAATGTCATCAGGCGTCGTTTTACGCGTCAGTGAGCAGGGACGCCGCCCACCGCCCCCCCCCCACCACCTCACCACCATGACCAGAAGATTCAGGCCTATGAGTCCGAGTCTGAACAATGGGCTGCCTTCAAAAAAGAATTGGTTCGGACACAGTCACGGTACAGTCCATCGAAAGGGCGAGGCAGGACAAACAAACCCAGAGCGCCCTGGATGAGAAAAGGGGCGGGGGTGGGGGTGGGGGTGGGGGAGGGGGGGGGCAGAGTCGGGGTGGGGGTGGGGGAGGGGCAGAGTCGGGGAGGGGGGGGGGCAGAGTCGGGGTGGGGGTGGGGGAGGGGCAGGATCGGGGGTGGGGATGGTGGTTGGGGGTGGGGGAGGGGGTGGGGGTGGGGGAGGGGGAGGGGCAGGATCAGGGGTGGGGGTAGGGGTGGGGGAGGGGGAGGGGCAGAGTCGGGGTGGGGGAGGGGGAGGGGCAGAGTCGGGGTGGGGGTGGGGGAGGGGGAGGGGGAGGGGCAGAGTCGGGGTGGGGGTGGGGGACGGGGAGGGGGAGGGGCAGAGTCGGGGTGGGGGAGGGGGAGGGGCAGAGTCGGGGTGGTGGTGGGGGAGGGGGAGGGGCAGAGTCGGGGTGGGGGGTGGGGGAGGGGGAGGGGCAGAGTCGGGGTGGGGGAGGGGGAGGGGGAGGGGCAGAGTCGGGGTGGTGGTGGGGGAGGGGGAGGGGCAGAGTCGGGGTGGGGGAGGGGGAGGGGGAGGGGCAGAGTCGGGGTGGTGGTGGGGGAGGGGGAGGGGCAGAGTCGGGGTGGGGGTGGGGGAGGGGGAGGGGCAGAGTCGGGGTGGGGGTGGGGGAGGGGGAGGGGCAGAGTCGGGGTGGGGGTGGGGCAGAGTCGGGGTGGGGGAGGGGGAGGGGCAGAGTCGGGGTGGGGGTGGGGCAGAGTCGGGGTGGGGGAGGGGGAGGGGGAGGGGCAGAGTCGGGGTGGGGGTGGGGGAGGGGGAGGGGGAGGGGCAGAGTCGGGGTGGGGGTGGGGGAGGGGGAGGGGCAGAGTCGGGGTGGGGGTGGGGGAGGGGGAGGGGCAGAGTTGGCGTGGGGGTGGGGGAGGGGGAGGGGCAGGTCAGTGGTGGGGGTGGGGCAGAGTCGGGGTGGGGGAGGGGCAGAGTCGGGGTGGGGGAGGGGGAGGGGCAGAGTCGGGGTGGGGGTGGGGCAGAGTCGGGGTGGGGGAGGGGGAGGGGCAGAGTCGGGGTGGGGGTGGGGGAGGGGGAGGGGGAGGGGCAGAGTCGGGGTGGGGGTGGGGGAGGGGGAGGGGCAGAGTCGGGGTGGGGGTGGGGGAGGGGGAGGGGCAGAGTCGGGGTGGGGGTGGGGGAGGGGGAGGGGCAGAGTCGGGGTGGGGGTGGGGCAGAGTCGGGGTGGGGGAGGGGGAGGGGCAGAGTCGGGGTGGGGGTGGGGCAGAGTCGGGGTGGGGGTGGGGGAGGGGGAGGGGCAGAGTCGGGGTGGGGGTGGGGGAGGGGGAGGGGGAGGGGCAGAGTCGGGGTGGGGGTGGGGGAGGGGGAGGGGCAGAGTCGGGGTGGGGGTGGGGGAGGGGGCAGGTGAGGAGCCCGGGCAGCCTTCTCAATTATCTTGAAGCCTAATAAAAATGTATACTAGTGTCACATGAGGGGACATGTTGTAAAAGTGTTAAAAACCTTTACTTAAAAATTTAGCGCTGAAACAAACCTCCCTGAGGCAGCGGCGTGCCTCGGGGACATCTCTGTGCTCTGATCGCAGGGAACCTCTCAGGGAATCTCCCCACCCCTCGCCTGCACAGGGAGCGCTCAGCGCTTCCGGGCGAGCGTCACGCTGGGCGGGCCTTAATTGTCCCGCCCATATTACATGGTGGCGCCCAGCCAATCGGGGGCACCAACTGGGTTCAAGCCTGCCCCCCCACCCCCACACAATCCCCCTGACGGGGGTAAATTCCTGGCCCATGTATATTTTATTTAGATCCGATTTCAGTGAGCCTGGCTTTGCTGAAACTATAATGGTGTGTGAACAATGCTCACCCACATTAAGGAGCAAATGCCCCAGCAACTTTGTAATGAGTAAAAGCTATCCCCTGATAGCAAGTTGCCTCAAGTTGCTGGGTGATTGGCACTATGCGACTATCAGCTTCACAAAAACATCATTTCACCCTCAACTGCCCCTTGGGAAGGGGCTCGATTGGTGTATTAATTATCCATTAAACACACCACAGAAAATCAAGTCTAGTATCATGAGTGCTGCATTTTACAAGATGGCTATGTTTTAAAATGTCCCCTTTAACTTAAGGTAAAATTGAAAATTCCGGAAGAATGCCAGCTTGGAGACATGCCCATGTGATCTGATTGGCATGAAGACAGAAACTCAAGCTATTGAAATACCAAGAGACAGTTGCACACCTTTCTGCGGTAGCTTACAGAAAAAAGGGGCAGTTTCTTTCGAGAGAGATAGAGAGACAAAGCTGCTACTGCTGTGGGGAAGCAGAGAATGACTGTTCTGTGTTAGTGACCAAGCAGGAAATTTGTAAGAGGACGTTTTCTGTTTGGAAAGAAGGGGACAGAGCTGATGGGAGCTTTGAAGATTTAAACAACATGGAGTCATTGAGGTGGACCTTATTGGTAAAAGTCAGATCTGGAAAACTCGGACTGAGAGAGAGGTTTCTGAAAGACCTTGGAAGCTTACACGTAGTGTAGCAGGGAGAAGTGAGCCTGATGGAGAGCTGAGAGTTACTTTGGATTTATTTCTGTAAATCTACCAGTGAAAGGGGTGGTAAGATGTATCTCAATTGCATCAGTTAATGTGAAAGTCCATTTTCTTTAGTCCGGTGTATTCGTTGCCTGCTAAATAATACTTTATCAATGTTGATTCTAGTTTGTTTGTAACAGTAAAGATCTTAAAACCTGAAATCCTGTTCTTTAGTTTTTTTCAGTCAGTCACTGGGAAACTCAACTCTTCTTAAAAGTTATTGGTCACTAAAGGGATTGTGAGACTAGTAATTAATGTTTGTAATGGTGTGATAATTGTTAATGGCAGTCAATAAATCTTTTTAGCCCGGGAATGGAACAATTAAGAACATAGGAATATAGGAGCAGGAGTAGGCCATTTGGCCCTTCCAGCCTGCTTTGCTATTCAATAAGATCACGGCTGAGATGATTGTGGTCTCAACTCCACTTTCCCGTCGACCCCCATCACCGTTGACTCCCTGGCCTATCAAAAACCTGTCCATTTCAACCTTGAATAAATTCAAAGACCCAGCCTCCAGTACTCTCTGGGGAAGAGAATTCCACAGCCTAACAACCTTCTGTGAGAAAAAAAAATCTCCCCATCTCAGTCTTAAAAGGGAGACCTCTTATTTTCAAACTGTGTCACCTAGCTCTTGTCTCCCCCACAAAGTGGAAACATCCTCCCCTCAGGATCTTATACATTTCAGTAAGATACAAAAATTAGGTCTGTGGAGTCTCATTCCTTCAGGTTGTGAATTGTTGCTGGAGATTTTAAAATGTCAAAATTTAAAATTAATTTTTTTCCTTATTTCTCCTTTCAGCCACATCTCTATCCCTGAAACTAATCAGCTATTCTTTCTCTTGAATTTGTTTTCTGGTATGATTTGACTCTAACTCACCCTCCATCCATCTCCAGTTTCTTTCCCAATCTGTGAAGCTCCTGGGTTAATGAGAGACTGTTTGTCCTGTTTTTTTTACCATGGTCACAAATGCTCTCAATGCCCTCCCTGCACCGTTAACAGTTCACACTTCCAGCAACAAGTATTAAAATCGAGACCTGCAATTCCAGATCTGGCCTCAGTGCTCTGCTCCTGCAAAATCTGGCCCATTATTCTTCAGGCAACTGCATCAAAAGGCCACTCAGTCAGGGAGTGAGTGGCTGGCTGGAGGGTGAACATGCAGGTTGGCAAAGAAACAAGAATTCAAAAATTTCCCAAAGTATTTACCGGAGAGGGGTGGGGAGGGGCTGTGCTTTTACAGTAAAAGGTAAAGCTTCAGGTGGAGACTTGCTAAGCTCTGGGGCTATGGGAAGAGAAGGAGAGGCATGTAAATAAGCTCAATTAACTTTATCACTTGGATGCATTTTTTTCAGCAAGATTATGCAAAAGAATTAATCATGCTTGTTACACACTGACTTGGGAATATGGGCATCACTGGCAAGGCCAGCATTTGTTCCCCATCGTCCTCAAACTCAGTGGCCCTACTAGGTTACTGCAGAGGGCAGTTATAGCTGTGGGTCTGGAGTCACACGTCGGCCTAAAGGGCACTGGTGAATGAGGTAGTTTTTTTAACCACAGTCAACGGTGGTTTTATAGTCACCATTACTGAGGTGAGCTTTATATCTTTATTCATTAAATTTCCACAGTGGGATTTGAACCTATGACCCTAGAGCTGAGTATTGGCCTGGGCCTCACTTAACACCACCCCCCACCCCCCACTACACCACCATCCTCCCATTGCTAACCCTGAGGTTAAGGAGAATGCTGTCTGAATACAAATTGTTCCCTTTTCAGTCATTGCTTCCCCATTTTCATTCTTGATGTCTTTACCCCACAAGTGATTAAAGGGAGCTCAGAGTATAACTCTGACAGCCAAAGGAGTAAAGTAGCAGTGACTTTGATCTCTTTCCTCACTTCCTCACAAACCCGGATATAATTGGTGCCTCTTCCCCCGCTTGCAAGGCGCTTGCAACAAGGGGAGACTGGGCTGGGGAGGTAGGGCACAAAGGAGAAGACAGTGATGTAATCATAATGTTGCTGGGCTTGTAACCCAGAAGCTCTGGTTAATGCCATGGGAGAGTGGGGCCAAATCCCATCGAAGCAGCTGGCAGAATTTAAATCGAATTAATCAATAAACTCATTCAATTAATAAATCCAGGATATAAAGCCCATCTCAGCCTCATGGTTACCAATACTATCATCGATTGTTGTAAAAACCCATCTGGCTCACTAATGTGGTTGACTCTGAAATAGCCTAAAAAGCCTTTCAGTTCAAGGGCAATGAGCAACATATGCTGGCTTTGCCACCCACACCCACATTCAACAGCAGTATTAAAAAAATAAGTAGCTGTTTTGTAGCACAGAACTTGAGTACTGCCGAAAAAAAGAGACCTTTTTTTGGTCAAAGCTTTTTGTCTTACACTCAACAGGACAGTTTGCAGGAAAATGCCAAATCCTGTCCGTGGCATATACCCCTCATGTTGCTCCTACTTAGTGACAGCAAATTCATGCAAGCTCATGAACGGGCCCAAGGTTGTCACTTTCAAACCTGAAAGGTGCCCAGTCCACCTCAGATTACCCTGGAAGGGCAAGGTGTCTCAAACATCTGAGCAACAAGTGACGCTAGCTGTTTCACGCTGCTACTTTGCAGCAGCAACATGAGTGGTATTGGCCACTAACAGGATGCTGGCGTCAAGCCAAAAAAACATTCTGCCTATCACACAAATGAGTAATATGGTATATGGGTTTCAGTGCCGGGGTGATGCTAGGTATGTCCTGGAGACTGGTGGATCATATCAAACAGCATGTCCCAGCCGCTGTTCGCAATGGGCAGGGTACAGGCTGTACCAATCAGCCCGTGCTTGCAAAACTCAAACCACTGTGCCCAACATTGGATGTGATTCCGCAATTGGACAACATTTGCTAAATAATCCTCAAATGCTAAAAATTAAGCTGACAACCAATTTAAGATTGTCAGTTGGGCTCGCAGTGTGGCGCATTTGCGTGTACTGGAAGCTACATATGTTAATACACAGGGCCCTGTTCTTTGCAGACAGAAAGAACATGTACACACATTGTGCCTGTTTCAGCGAAACAGAATAAGTGACAGTCATTGACAATGCCTTGACCAGTCAGCATTAAGCAGTCTGGCTTAAATTTCAAACAATGCTTGGCAGTGAACTTGAATCATTGCAGTCTGTGTGGTGTAGGTACTTGCTCTGGTAGCCACCGTATTTATATGGCTGGTTCAGTTCAGTTTCTGGTCAATGGTAACCCCCAGGATGTTGATAGTGGGGAATTCAGCAAGGGTAATGCCATTGAACATCCAGGGGTGACGATTAGATTTTCTCTTGTTGGAGATGGTCATTGCCTGACGCTTGTGTGGCACAAATGTTACTTGCCACTTGTCAGCCCAAGCCTGGATATTGTCCAGGTCTTGTTGCATTTGGACACGGACTGCTTCAGTATCTGAGGAGTTGCAAATGGTGCTGAACATTGTGCAATCATCAGTGAACATCCCTACTCCTGACTTTTTGTTGCTTTAAATTGAGTTTAGCACTTGATGAGCTGGGCTCTTAGTCGGTCATTGTGCTGTTAGTATTCTACAGGGGTATCTTATTATTATTGAGAATGGGCAGTTTTAAATCTGGAACTTTTTCAAAAGGAAGCTGCATAGATCCCTGATTGAGAACAGGATCTCCTGGTTTTGCACAGGGAGAGTGAGCCTGAAATCAAGACCACCAAGGAAAAAACACTAAAATATAATAAGGACATTGGTCCAAGCTGGTCTCATATATCATACAATGGAGCACCAGCAAAACTGGGAAAATAGGCTACTGGTCCAAACTGTTAGCTCATTCTGGGAATGTCTTGAGGCTGGATTTAAATTTAGAACCTTCTGCCTCAGGAGTGAGAATGTTATCCGGTGAGCAACAGGTGCCATTGAATCTCAATCTTATTGGTGTTTGGGGTTGGCCATACGGATTGTCAATAAATGGCTGTTCTTCCTCAATCCCCAGAATAGAGGAAGTACAATGACACTCCTGTTAAGTAGTCACAATCTCCCAGAGCAGCACATGATTCTACAGCTCCGAATCACACCATAGTAACTCTCACCAGCCAAAACCACCTGAGAGTTTCTGCTTGTTGCATGCCATGTAGCAAAGTTGGAATCACTTGAACACCTTCCTCAAACAACAGAGGTTAGATACAGAGTGAAGCCCCCACTACACTGTCCCCATCAAACACTCCCAGGACAGGTACAGCACGGGGTTAGATACAGAGTAAAGCTCCCTCTACACTGTCCCCATCAAACACTCCCAGGCCAGGTACAGCACGGGGTTAGATACAGAGTAAATCTCCCTGTACACTGTCCCCATCAAACACTCCCAGGACAGGTACAGCATAGGGTTATATACAGATAAAGCTCCCTCTACACTGTCGCCATCAAACACTCCGAGGACATGTATAGCATGAGGTTAGATACAGGGTAAATCTCCCTCTACACTGTCCCCAACAAATATTCCCAGGGCAGGAACAGCTCTGGTTGCACACAACAAGATCATACAAACAGCCATGTGATAATAACCAGATAATCTGCTTTCATGTTGTTGATTGCAGGATATTGTCCAGAAGAGTGAACAGAATCCCTTGGGTTTCTTCAAATGTGCTATGGAATATTTTACATCTCCTGAGAGAATTAACGGGGCCAAATGTTTAACATCTCCTCCAAAAGACAAACCTCCCAATAATGTTTCCCCCTCTGTGGAACACCGGACTGTCAACCTAGATATTGTGCTCAAATCTCGAGTGGGGATCCCATCTCAAATATCCTGAATCACTTCATGTGTATGAATTGCTGCAACGTACAGATACTCTTGGTGATAGGTTAGATAGATATTGTGCATTTATCAAATTCCACTAAGAAGGATGTGAATGACCAGTTAATTTTTGGTGTCTGATGGGACAATGCTGCTTGGACCCTTCCTTACTCTTGAATAGTGCTACAAGAACCTGAACAATCGCCACTTCACCTGACAAGCTGTCAGTTTAATCTCTCTTCTGAAGGGCAGCACTTCATTAGCATTGCAGGGAATGGCAGCCTGGATTCTGTATTCACACCCTAGGGTGGGATCTTCAGTGTGTGAGGGGTTGACTATGTGAGGAATCTGGAACAGGATGTCCACAAGGGTTGGTTGAGGCGAATAGCATAGATTTAAGGGACAGCAATAAACAAATGAAGGAGAAAGGAATCGGTGGACATGTTGATGGGGTTACATAGAGAAGGTTGGGAGGAGGCTCATATGGAGCATGAACACCAGCAGAGAGAGGGAGATGGTGGCTGAAGGGTCGTGATAATGTCAAGGGGCTAATAATTCAGGTGCCCACACAAATGCTCTGGGGACATGGGTTCAAATCTCACCTGGGCAGCTAGTGGAATTTAAATTCAATTAGTTAATAAACCTGAAGAATTGTGAATGTTACACTCTTGTTCAAAAAGGGGTGCAAGGATAAAGCCAGGAACTACAGACCAGTCAGTTTGACCTCAGTGGTAGGGAAACTTCTGGGAACTCTAGTTTGGGACAAAATCATTAATCACTTAAAAAAGTGCAGGATAATTAAGGAAAGCCAGCATGGATTCATTAAGGGAAATTCATGTTTAACTAACTTGCTGGGGATTTTTGAGGCAGTAACAGAGAAGGTTGATAAAGGAAATACTGGTGATTTGGTGTATATGGATTTTCAAAAGGCATTTAATACAACACCACACAACAGAGGTGAGCAAAATTCAAGGTCATGGGATAAAAGGGAGAGTAGGCAATTGGATAAGAAATTAACTGGTTGACAGGAAACAGAGCGGTGATAAAGGGTTGTTTATCAGATTGGGGGAAGGTTTGTAGTCGAGTTCCTCAGGGGTCAGTGTTAGGACCCTTGCTCTTCCTGATGTATATTAATGACCGAGACTGTGGTGTGCAGGGCATGACTTCAAAATGTGCAGATGGTAATGGGAAATGTCAGATGTGGTGGGGATAGTCCTGAACTTCAAAAGGACATAGACACATTAGTTGATTGGTTAGGCAAGTGGCAGATGAAGTTCAATGCGGAGAAGTGTGAGGTGATCATTTTGGCAGGAAATATATGGTGAGACAGAATGAGATAAAGGGAGAGCTTCTAAAGGAGGTGCAGGAACAGAGGGACCTCAGTGTATACGTACATAGGTCATTCAAGGTGGCAGGGCATGTTGAGAGAGCTGTTAATAAAGCATATAGTATCTTAGGCTTTATTAATAGGAGCATTGACTACAAGCGTAAGGAGGTCATGTTAAACTTGTATAAGGCAATGGTTAGGCCTCAGGAGTACTGCATCCAGTTCTGGGCTTGAGGAAGGATGTGAAGGCACTAGAGAGAGTGCAGAGGAGATTCACAAGAATGATTCCAGGGATAAAGAACTGTAGCTATGAGGATCGGTTGGAGAGGTTGGGACAGTTTTCCCTTGGAGAAAAGGCAGCTGAGAGGAGACTTGATAGAGCTATTCAAGATCCTGAGGGGTATGGACAGGGTAAATAGTGAGAAACTGTTCTCACTCAAGAGAGCACCAAGAACTAGAGGGCACAGATTCAAAATAATTGGCAAAAGGAGTAAATAGAAAAATAGAAACATAGAAACTAGGAGCAGGAGTAGGCCATTCGGCCCTTCGAGGCTGCTCCGCTATTCATTATGATCATGGCTGATCATCGAACTCAATAGACTGCTCCAGCTTTCTCCCCATACCCTTTGACCCCTTTTGCCCCAAGAGCTATATCTAACTCCTTCTTGAAAACATACAATGTTTTGACCTCAACTACTTTCTGTGGTAGCGAATTCTACAGGCTTACCATTCTCTGGGTGAAGAAATTTCTCCTCATCTCAGTCCTAAATGGTCTACCCCGTATCGTCAGACTGTAACCCCTGGTTCTGGACTCCCCCACCATCGGGAACATCCTTCCTGCATCTACCCTGTCTAGTCCTGTTAGAATTTTATAGGTTTCTATGAGAACCCCTCATTCTTCTGAACTCCAGCGAATATAATCCTAATCGACTCAATCTCTCCTCATATGTCAGTCCCGCCATCCCAGGAATCAGTCGGGTAAACCTTCGCTGCACTCCCTCTATAACAAGTACATCCTTCCCTCAGATAAGGAGACCAAAACTGCACACAATATTCCAGATGTGGTCTCACCAAGGCCCTGTACAATTGCAGCAAGACATCCCTGTTCCTGTACTCGAATCCTCTGGCTATGAAGGCCAACATACTATTTGCCTTCTTTACCGCCTGCTGCACCTGCATACTTACCTTCAGCGACTAGTGTACACCCAGGTCTTGTTGCACATTCCCCCTCTCTCAATTTACAGCCATTCAGATAATAATCTGCCTTCCTGTTTCTGCTACCAAAATGTATAACCTCACATTTATCCACATTATACTGCATCTGCCATGCATTTGCCCACTCACTCAGCTTGTCCAAATCACACTGAAGCATCTCTGCATCCTTCTCACAGCTCACCCTCCCACCCAGCTTTGTGTCATCTGCAAATTTGGAGATATTACACTTAGTTCCCTCATCTAAATCATTAATATATATTGTGAATAGCTAGGTAGAATTGTAAATGTGATGTGACATTCACTTCCTGAAAGGGTGATGGAGGTAGGTTCAATCAAGGTATTCAAAAGGGAATTGCATTGATACCTGAAAAAAGGAGAATGTGAAAGGTTACGGGGATAAGGCAGGAGAGTGGGACTAGTTGGGATGCTCTTTCAGAGAGCGAGTGCAGACTCGATGGGCTGAATGTCCTTCTTCTGCACTGTAAAGACACTGTGATATTGTGAATATAAAGCTGGTTTCAATAACGGTGACCAAGAAACTGTTGTAAAAACCCATCTGGGTCACTAATGCCCTTTAGAGAAGGAAATCTGCCATCCTTACCTGGTCTGGCCTACATGTGACCCACAGCAATGTGGTTGACTCTTAACTGCCCCCTGAAATGGCCCTAGCAAGACACTCAGTTCAAGGGAAATTGGAGATGGGCAACAAATGCTGGCCTTGTCAGTGACACTCACCTCCCATGAAAGTATAAAGAAAAAAACCAGCTGGTCTAAATGGCCTGTTTCTGTAAATAAAAATTCTGCACTCTCTGAAAATTCCGAAAATCGCTGGATCCATGCAATAGTTTTTCATTTCCCTGGATTCTTTGCCCCTGTTGAAAATGCAGGTTTACCCGCAGCCTTCCAGGCCAAGCAGTATTCCTGGATTTTATGAGGCTCTCGTGTACGCGTTGGTAATCAGCTCCTGGCATAAGTTAAGATGAATGCGTCCTGCAAACAGAGGATCTGCATGACTTGTTTCCAGTATTTTCCCAAATTGCAGCCTGATATTTGACACATTCTGCAAGAAACTGCAGAGACAGCAGTAAAGAGGATGTGGATCTGGGTCTATCATTCTCCCCACAATGAAGGTTCTATGTTAAGTTAGGGGCCTATTTTCAAAGTTAGAGAGGCTTGCATTTATATAGCACCTTTCATGACATCTAGACATCCCAAAGTGCTTCACATTGAATTAAGTACTTTTGAAATGTAGTTGGTGTAGGAAACGCAGCAGCCAATTTGTGCACAGCAAGCTCCCACAAACAGCAATGTGATAAATGACTAGATCATCTGTAGTTGCAGCTTTGGTTGAGGGATAAATGTTCCCAAGATATCGAGGAGAACTCGCGAATTTTCTTTGAAATGGGTTCACAGAATTCATTATGCCCATCGGAATGACCATGGCAAACACTTTGCATGTCGGCTGTGGTTCAGGTGTTTGTACTGGTGCTTCTAGGTCAGGAGGTTGTGGGTTCAGAGCCCACTCTAGCACTTGGGTGCAAAAGCCTAGGGTGGCACTGTATTGTTGGAGGTGTGGTCTTCTGGGTGGGATGTTAAATTGTGACCCTGCCTGCTCTCTCAGGGCACTGCTTTGAAAATCCCAGAGCATTATTTCAAAGAAAAGTATGGGAGTTATCCCTGTGTCCTGGGCCAATGCTTCCCATAACCAACAGTACAAAAAGCTACGGTGTAGAAAGACGCCATTCAGCCCATTGTGTCTCCACCGGCCAAATAAAAAGAAACTCACTGCCCCATTTTAACCCCACTTTCCAGCACCTGGGCCGTAGCCTCGCAGGTTACAGCGCTACCCGTGCAGATCCAGGTACCCTTCAGCCTCAAACACCAACTTTGGCAGTGAATTCCAGGTGCCCATCACCCTCTGGGTGAGAAAGTTTCCCCTCATGTTCAAAGGTTATGGGGAGAAGGCGGGAGAATGGGGTTGAGAAACTTATCAGCCATGATTGAATGGCGGAGCAGACTCGATGGGCCGAATGGCCTAATTTCTGCTCCTGTGTCTTATGGTCCTTTGGTCTTATGGTTCCCTTTAATCCTTCTACCAGTCACTTTAAATCTGTGAGCCCTGGTAACTGACCCCTCAGCTCGGAGAAACGAGTCTTTCCTGTTTACCCTATCTAGGCCCCTCATCGTTTTGTACACTATGGTCTGGTCTGGCCATTACCACATTGATGTTTGTAAGAGTTTGCTGTTTCTAATTTGGCTCTGCATTTCTTACGTTACAAGAATGACGATACTTCAGAAAGGAAAGTGCTTTGTTGGTTGTAAAGAGCTTTGGGACACCAGGTTAAAGGAAATGCAAGCCTTTCCTCTTTCTCCTTTATCGAAAGCTCATGTCATTGATTCATTCCCGATGATCTGTGAGGACATTTCCCAGCTCTGTGTGCCCACTGGCACGTGGCTCATGATCAGGATTGACCAAGGAATCCACACACCAGACAGGTACAATGTTCCGCACACAGTGATTCATGACACAATGAGCTTTCAGCCCTTTTATCTTAACAGCAACAAAAACGTGTACTTGCTTGGCACCTTTAATGTAGTAAAATGTTCCAAAGAGCGTTACAAACCAAAAATCTGACACTGAGCCACACAAGGTGATGTTGGGGCAGGTGAACAAAGAGGTTTGGCCAAAGAGGTCGATTTTCAGGACCTCTTAAATAGTCGTTTGGTATTACAGAACCTGAGTATCACTGATATCTTGCGCTCATCTGGACAGATCGCACGAGTACCAGTTGTAAAGGGAGCAGCGCTATAGGCTGCATGAGAAAGAAGGTGCTGATTCGCTGGCGAGTGGGCTCTGAGTGGTAGAGGTGTCGCCATGGAGAATGCACCTGGGAACAGCTTCGACAGTCTGTCCCTTTTTTCAGCAATACTCAAGTGTCTTACAGGAGGAGAGAGAGAGGCGGAGAGGTTTAGGGAGGGAATTCCAGAGCTTGGAGCTCAGGCAGCTGAAGGCACGTCCACCAATGGTGGAGCGATTTAAATTGGGATGCTGGAAGGGCACTTGGAGGAGCACTGATATTTTCGGTGGTGAATCCACTGGAAACTGGTAATTCTGGCATAGAGGTCTCCTGGTAGTTTCTGAGCGATCTTGGTCTCCTGCTGCCAGACTAGACATAATATTTCCAGAGAGCAACTACAGTAACCAACTGTTGATCTGAAATTTTTGCTGGACTCAGGGTTTACCCACTTAAGTGCGTATATACGATTTGCATTTCTGGTGACGATGAAACTATTGAGATGATTTTCGAGGACCCATTCCCATACATGCTTCTCAAGATCAGGCCGGTGCCTGGTCCCTGATCTCATAGCGCATTTGGTCCTGGACACCTACTTCAGACCATAAGACCATAAGACATAAGAGCAGAAATTAGGCTATTCGGCCCATCGAGTCTGCTTCGCCATTCAATCATGGCTGATAAGTTTCTCAACCCTATTCTCCCGCCTTCTCCCCGTAACCTTTGAACCCCTTACCAATCAAGAACCTATCTATCTCGGTCTTAAATACACTCAATGACCTGGCCTCCACAGCCTTCTGTGGCAATGAATTCCATAGATTCACCACTCTCTGGCTAAAGAAGTTTCTCCTCATCTCTGTTCTAAAAGGTCTTCCCTTTACTCTGAGGCTGTGCCCTCGGGTCCTAGTCTCTCCTACTAATGGAAATATCTTCCCCACGTCCACTCTATCCAGGCCTTTCAGTATTCTGTACTGTACTCAGTACTTATGTACTGAGATCAAAGGCAACTTGCGTTTTTAGTAATTTTCTCAGGTCAGAAGATCATAGTCCTTAGGGCGCATAAGGAGGCCATTTGGCCCATAAAGTCTGTGCTGCTCTCTGTACAGCAATTCAAGCAGCTGTTTCCTCCCATAGCCCTGCGAGTTTATTTCCCTCAGCTGCCCATCCAATTTCCTTTTGAACACTTTCATTGTCTCCACTTCCACTACCCTCGTGGGTAGCGAGTTCCAGGTCATCGTCACTGTGCAAAAAGTTCCTCCTTACATTCCCCCCCACTGCATCTCATGCCCAAAGTCTGAAATCAGTGTTGCCTAGTCCTTGTACCATCAGTTAATGGGAACAGCTTTCCTTTGTCCGGATAGTGGCACATGGTCATAATCCAGATAACCCTGCCCAATGCTCTGGAGGTATGGATTCAAATGGCAAATGGTGGAATTTGATTTTAATTAATAATGGAAAATAAGGCGATGAATTGAAGAGGTATTTTGCATCGGTCTTCACTATAGAGGATGCAAGTAACATCCCAGAAATGGATGTAACTCAGGAAATGGAAGGAAGGGAGGAACTCTGGAAAATTATGATTACCAGGGAAGTGGCACTGATCAAATTGTTGGGGCTGTGGGCTGACAAACCCCCAGGTCCGGATAAACTTCACCTTGGGGTCTTAAAAGAAGTGGCTGGTGAGATAGTTGATGGGCTGGTTTTAATTTTCCAAAATTCCCTGGATCTGGGAAAGGTTCTATTAGATTGGAAAATAGTGAATGTAACTTCCTTTTTCAAAAAAGGAGGGAGATAGTAAACGGGGGACCAAAGGCTATTTAGATTAACATTTGTCACAGGGAAAATGTTCAAAACTATTATTAAAGATGTTATAGCAGGGCACTTAGACAAAATTCAAGGCAACCAGGCAGAGAGAACATGGCTTTGCACAAGGGAAATCATGTTTAACCAATTTATTGGCATTCTTTGAAGAAGTAACATGTGCTGTGGATAAAGGGGAACTAGTGGATGTGCTGTGATTGACAGGGGGACAGGGACCTGAAGGCAGATTCAGATGGGACCATTCAGAGCAGGGAATGGGAGACAGAAAATTAGTGAGCGACTGAAAGAGAGAACAAGCGAAGGTTAAGAAGTGTACCGCAAAGGAATTTGGCAGTGTTAGAAGGTGTACGTGTAAATGCAATGAGTATAGCAAATACAGCCGTGAACCGAGTGCACATGTAGACACATGGCTGCATGGTATCACTGCTAAAATGGAAACTTGGCTTAAAGAGGGGCAAAAATGGCAGCTCAACACCCCTGGATATAGAGTTTTCAGGCAGGATAGAGAGGGGGCTAAAAAGGTGAGGGTGTAACATGATTTGGTAAAGAATCAATTACAGCTGTGAGAAGGGATGACATACTAAATGTGGCATCAAATGAGACCATATGGGTTGAGATCAGAAATAAGAAGGGAGCAGCCACAATGCTGGGCGTGTACTATAGACCCCCAGACAGTGAGAGGGAGATAGAAGAGCAAATATACAGGCAAATTTCTGAGTGAAAAAACAACAGGGCAGTATTAATTCGGGATTTGAGTTACCCTGATATCAATTGGAATGCGAACAGTGTGCAGTGCACAGAGGGAGAAAAATTCTTGCACTGCATTCAAGAGAACTCTTTTAGCCAGCACGTAACAAGCCCAATGAGAGGGGGCACAATTCTAGATTTAATCCTGGGAAATGAAGCTGGGTAAGTGGATGAAGTAGCTGTGGGGGGCCATTTTGGAGATAGTGACCGTAATAGTGTTAGATTTAGCATCATTATGGAAAAGGACAAAGATAGGACAGGAGTAAAAGTTCCGAATTGGGGAAGACAAATTTTACACAGCTGAGAGGTGAGCTGGTGAGAGTGGACTGGATACAGCTACCAGAAGGGAAATCAATGACAGACCAGTGGGAGGCATTCAAAAGCGAGATTCTACAGGCACAGTGTAGACATGTACCCACAAAGAAAAAGGGCGATACTGCCAAATCTAGAGCCCCCTGGTTATTCAAAATACAGGTCAAGAGAAAGCAGAAAAAATGCTTTTGACAGTCACATAAAACTTAATACCGTAGAAAGCCTAGAGGAGTATAGAAAGTACAGGGGTGAAGTAAAAAAGGAAATTAGGAAAGCAAAGAGAGGACTGAAAAAACATTGGCAGGTAAAATCAAAGAAAACTCAAAGATGTTTTACCAGTACGTTAAGTGCAAGAGGATAACTAAGGAAAGGGTAGGGCCTGTCAGAGATGTACATGTAAGTTATGAGTTGGCCTAATAGATGTGGGCAGGGTTCTCAATGAGTACTTTGTCTCTTTTCAAAAAGGGAAGGGATGATGCAGGCATTCTAGTTAAAGAGGAGGATTGTGAAATATTAGACACAATAAGCATAGTGAGAGAGGAAGTACTGGAGCGACTGACATCCTTGAAGGTGGATAATTCACCAGGGCTGATGGATTGTATCCTAGGCTGTTAAAGGAAGCCAGGGAGAAAATAACGGATGCTCTGAGGGTCATTCTCAATCCTCACTAGATACAGGTGAGAGAGCAGAAGATCAGGTGTCTGCGAACATTGTATCATTATCGAAAAAAAGGGTTGAGAGATAGGTTAAATAATTACAGGCCAGTCAGTCTGACTTGGGTTGTGGACAAATTATTAGAATCAATTCTGAGCAACAGGATAAACTGTCACTGAGTACGGCACAGATTGATCAGAGACAGTCAGCGTGGTTTTGTTAGGGGAAGGTCGCATCTTACTAACTTAGTAGAATTTTTTGAGGAAGTAACAAGGAGGATTGATGAGGGAAGTGTGCAGTGGATGCTGTCTACATGGATTTTAGTAAGGCCCCACCTGGCAGACTGGTCAGAAAAGTAAAAACCCATGGGATACATGGGAAGGTGGCGAGTTGGATCCAAATGTGTCTCAGCAACAGGAAACAAAGGCTTTCCAGCATCTGCAGTTTTTGGCTTTTATCTTAGTGTTTAATTGACTGCCATTTCTCTTCAAGGAATGCCTACCTTGAAGAAGTATTGCTCTTCTCTCCGACAGGATTTCCGTCTCTCTCTTTTGCCTTGTTCACCTTCATTGCTTTCCATTTCCCTCCTGGTGTTTGACAAGGTGTTTACTAAAACTCACTTTCACAGCCATATCTCCTTTCTCAGTGACTGTCTCCGTCTCCGAATTACCCCACGTGGATTTCAACTGAAGTTCCATCCCTCATGTTTCGAACCCACCCAGGATTACAGGTATCTCCGGGACATACAACGTTCCTCGGATTGCTGTTCCCATCACATTCTGAAATCCACCCTCAGTGCCATGCGGCACCATATGAACACACTCGACCTCTCCCTTCAGCAGCACCGCCGTACCCTTTTTCAAAGCTGCGCGTGCCCCCAGTTTCATTTTATTCTTCGGCTCATCCGGCGCCTCAACAAGAAACTTTTTCTCTTTCTCTCAAGTGCTAAGGAACGCAAGCTGCAACAACTCATCGACACCAACACCCACCTAGGACCCTCCACCCCGGCCTGTCCCTCCGTCCCCACCCTTTCTTCCAATCCCAACCCCAGCCGTGTATTCAATATACCCCCTGACCTTCCCCTCTCCGATGCTGAACGTTCAGTGCTCAGCAAAGGACTTAGTTTCATACCCTTACGCCCTCACCTCAATGAATTTCGGGCTCAGCATGATGCTGAATTCTTCTTCCATCGCCTTCGTCTCCGTGCTCACTTCTTTGGGCAGGAGTCCTATCCCCGTTCAACGGATCCTTTTACCCACCTCCAATATTCTCCCTCCACCTGGACCCCTCCCTCTGGATTCTTACCTTCTCTTGATCTTTTCATTGAGAACTGTCGGCATGACATTAGTCGTCTTAATTTCTCTGCTCCTCTCACCCATTCTAATCTGTCTCTCTCTGAACTTACTGCACTCCATTCTCTCAGGTCCAACCCTGACATTGTCATCAAACCCGCTGACAAGGGTGGTGCTGTTGTTGTCTGGTGCACTGACCTCTACCTCGCAGAGGCTGAGCGTCAACTTGCAGACACTTCCTCCTACCTCTCCCTGGACCATGAACCCACCACTGAACATCAAGCCATTGTTTCCAGGACTGTCACTGACCTCATCTCCTCTGAAGATCTTCCTTCCACAGCTTCCAACCTCATAGTCTCCCAACCTCGGACAGCCCGCTTCTACCTCCTACCCAAAATCCACAAACAGGACTGTCCCGGCACACCGATCGTGTCAGCCTGTTCCTGCGTCATGGAACTCATTTCTTGCTATCTTGACTCCCTTCTCTCTCCCCTTGTCCAGTTCCTTCCCACCTACATCCGTGATTCCTCTGACACCCTGCATCATATCAACAATTTCCAGTTCCCTGGCCCCAACCGCTTCCTCTTCACCATGGACGTCCAATCCCTCTACACCTCCATCTCCCACCGGGATGGTCTGAGGGCTCTCAGCTTCTTCCTCAAACAGAGGCCTGAACAATTTCCATCCACCGCTACTCTCCCCCGTCTGGCTTATTCTCACTCTGAACAATTTCTCCTTCAACTCCTCTCACTTCCTCCAAATAAAAGGTGTGGCTATGGGTACCCACATGGGCCCCAGCTATGCCTGTCTCTTTATGGGGTATGTGGAACATTCCTTGTTCCAGTCCTACTCCCGCCCCCTCCCACAACTCTTTCTCCAGTACATCGATGATTACTTCGGTGCTGCTTCACGCTCTCGTCGAGACCTGGAAAAATTGATTAATTTTGCTTCCAATTTCCACCCCTCCATCATTTTCACATGGTCCATCACTGACACTTCCCTTCCCTTCCTTGACCTCTCTGTCTCAATTTCTGGTGATAGACTGTCCACCAATATCCATTACAAGCCTACCGACTCCCACAGCTACCTCGACTACAGCTCCTCACACCCCGCTTCCTGTAAGGACTCCATCCCATTCTCTCAGTTCCTTTGCCTCCGTCGCATCTGTTCTGATGATGCTACCTTCAAAAACAGTTCCTCTGACATGTCCTCCTTCTTCCTTAACCGAGGTTTACCACCCACAGTGGTTGACAGCGCCCTCAACCGTGTCCAGCCCATCTCCCGCGCATCCGCCCTCACACCTTCCCCTCCCTCCCAGAAACTTGATAGGGTCCCCCTTATCCTCACTTATCACCCCACCAGCCTCCGCATTCAAAGGATCATCCTCCGCCATTTCTGCCAACTCCAGCATGATGCCACCACCAAAAACATCTTCCCTTCACCTCCCCTGGTGGCATTCCGCAGGGATCGTTCCCTCCAGGACACCCTGGTCCACTCCTCCATCACCCCCAAACCTCAACCCCCTCCCATGGCACCTTCCCATGCAACTGCAGAAGGTGCAACACCTGCCCCTTTACTTCCCCTCTCCTCATCATCCAAGGGCCCAAACACTCCTTTCAAGTGAAGCAGCATTTCACTTGCACTTCCTTCAATTTAGTCTACTGCATTCACTGCTCCCAATGTGGTTTCCTCTACATTGGAGAGACCAAACGCAGACTGGGTGACCGCTTTGTGGAACACATTTGGTCTGTCCGCAAGCATTACCCAGACCTCCCTGTCGCTTGCCATTTCAACACCCCACCCTGCTCTCATGCCCACATGTCCGACCTTGGCCTGCTGCAATGTTCCAGTGAAGCTCAACGAAAACTGGAGGAACAGCACCTCATCTTCCGACTAGGCACTTTACAGCCTTCCGGACTGAATATTGAGTTCAACAATTTTAAATCATCCCCACACCCTTTCCGATCCCTCTTTTCCCAATAATTTATATAGATTTTTCTTTTCCCACCTATTTCCATTATTTTTAAATGTATTTCCATCCATTGTTTTATCTCTACCTTTTAGCCTATTTCGATCCCTTCACCCCACCCCCACTAGAGCTATCTGTCCCTTGCTGGTCCTGCTTTCTACCCTTAATTAGCACATTCCTTAGATAATATCACCACCTTCAACACCTCTTTGTCCTTTTGTCTGTGACATCTTTTGGTTATCTTCACCTATCACTGGCCCTCTATCCAGCTCTACTTGTCCCACCCCTCTCCTTAAACCAGCTTATATTTCACCTCTCTTCTATTTTTCCTTAGTTTTGTTGAAGAGTCATACGGACTCGAAACGTTAACTGTGTGCCTCTCTACAGATGCTGCCAGACCTGCTGAGTTTTTCCAGGTATTCTTGTTTTTGTTTAGGTAACAAAGGGTAATGGTTGATGGATGTTTTTGCGAATGGAAAGTGGTTCCCAGTGGTGTTCCACGGGGCTCTTGCTGTTTGTTGTATATATTAATGAGTTAGACTGAAATGTGGGAGGCATGATTGGGAAATTTGCAGATGACATAAAAAGTGGCTGTGTAGTTGAGAGTGAAGAGGATAGCTGTCGACTCCAGAATGATATCAATTGTTTGGTTGAGTGGGCGGAGAAGTGGCAAATGCAATTCAGTCCGGAAAAGTGTGAGGTAATGTATTTGGGGAGGGCAAACAAAGCCAGGGAATACTCAATAAATGGGAGGATATTGAGAGGGGCTGATGAAGTGAGCATGTCTGCAGGTCTCTGAAGGTGGTTGGACAGGTGGACAAGGTGGTAAATAAAGCTTATGGAATGGTTTCCTTCATTTCACCAGATACAGAATACAAAAACAGGGATGTAATGCTGGAACTGCGTAAAAAGCTGGAATTTTGTGTGCAGTTCTGGTCATCACATTACAGGAAGGACATAATTGCTCTGGAGAGAGTGCAGAAGAGACTTACAAGAATGTTGCCAGGGCTTGAAAATTGCAGCAATAAGGAAAGTTTGTATAGGCTGGGGTTGTTTTCCTTAGAACAGAGGTTTACAAAATTGAGATAGAGTAGACAGGAAAGACCTGTTTCCCCTAATGGAGAGATCAGTTACCAGGGGGCACAGATTTAAGATGATTGGTAGAAGATTAGAGGGGACATGAGGAATAACCTCTTACCCACAAGGTGGGAGTGTCTGGAGCAAAAACAGAAATACCTGGAAAAATTCAGCAGGTCTAGCAGCATCGGCGGAGAAGAGCACAGTTGACGTTTCGAGTCCACTCTTCTTCGCCAATGCTGCCGGACCTGCTGAGTTTTTCCAGATATTTCTGTTTTTGTTTTGGATTTCCAGCATCTGCAGATTTTTGTTTTTATTTTTGTTTTTATGGGAGTATCTGGAATTCACTGCCTGGTTTGGTGGTGGAGGCAGAGACCCTCAATTCAATGAAAAGGCACCTGGATCTGCACCTAAGATGCTGTAACCTGCCAGGTGTCATGAAAAGCCAATTACCATCACAAATTACTAATGGGCATGTTGAACTTTTTAAGGAAGACATGTGTGTTTTTAAAGAAACACGAGCAAGGACACTGATGGCTGATAATGTAAAGCAACCACTTTCTGGAAAATTCCCATGTGGATTATACTGAGAGACCTGTCCGGAGAGAACATGGAATGTCGCACCTGAAAAGGTGTTATGGCCTTCTTCAAGCAGAGACACATTAAAGGGAGATGGGAAAGATGCAAAACACTGAACTTTAGTCTCCTGTTATTGCGGAGACAAAAGGCTGATTTAAATGTCTCAGCAATCACCCACAAATCCATCTCCTGTTGCTTTATATCTCAGTGTGTAAACAGTTCTGAGATGGATGCAAGGTGACTATTTCCTCTCCTGAAATACACAGGGAAAAATGGGTTAAAAAGCTAATTGCAGAGTAGTGCAGTGTGTGCTAGTGCGCTGTGAGATTGACAGCACAAGGAGGCCAACTAGTCACCCCTGTAGTTGCAGGCAAAGTCAGTCTCTCTCTCTGTTACCGGGGGCAAGGCTCAGCAGAAGCCACAATCAAAAAGGAAATAGGATGGGCTTTCTGCTACCCTGCAGAAGCAAGAGTCTCCAAGCCCACTGCCAATCTGCCAAAGTCAGCTTACCCTGCAGAAGCAAGAGTCTGCAAGCCCACTGCCAATCTGCCAAAGTCAGCTTACCCTGCAGAAGCAAGAGTCTGCAAGCCCACTGCCAATCTGCCAAAGTCAGCTTACCCTGCAGAAGCAAGAGTCTCCAAGCCCACTGCCAATCTGCCAAAGTCAGCTTACCCTGCAGAAGCAAGAGTCTCCAAGCCCACTGCCAATCTGCCAAAGTCAGCTTACCCTGCAGAAGCAAGAGTCTCCAAGCCCACTGCCAATCTGCCAAAGTCAGCTCTACCGAAATCACCCAACTTAACGGCCGCAACGTACTGCCATCTATGACTCATGGACAAGCCAAAGACTGATTTGGATTTTTTTAACTTTTATTTGGACTCTTAATTTCTCATTTCTGATTTGTGCGTATGTGTGTTGCATTTTTATCACTTTTTCTCGGGTTTTAGTAACAAATAAACTTACTCTTTCTTTGAGACTCAAAGCCTGGTTAAATTGGCTCGTTCTAAAAAAAATATATTTGGCCTCAGTAAAGGTATCAATGGGGGGAAGGGATCCCTTTTAAATTAACCGTGTTGCGATCAGCCGTGGGGGTTGAATAAAGAAGGGGAGCCAGTTCATTCCTCCTCACCCAGGGAGCAAAACAAAATTGGGGCCCCAGTCGGGAAGTTAACAAACTTGGTTCCCCACCTGGGGATTGGTTGTAATAAAGGCTATGGACCCGGTGCTGGAAGGTGGGATTAGAATGGGTGGCTAGTGTTTTATTTATTTATTTTTTTGGCCAGCACAGACACAATGGGCTGAATGGCCTCTTTCTGTGCCACAACCTTTCTATGGTTCTATGGAATCCGCTGGAGTTTAGAAATGTAAGAGGCCATCTGATTGAAACATAATAGATCCTGAGGGGTTTTCACAGGGTGGATGTTGTTAGGAACTAGAGATAGTTTAAGTAAGTTATATTTGTATTTGTGGGTGTTAGGAATGAAGTTTAATATGTACTTCTGTATTTTGTGGGTTAAGAAAGGGAGAACCTGTGTTTTAGTTTCATTTTAAAAGATGCCTGCATTTTAATGAGACTTTATGACTCTTGAAGGGGAGTTAAAAACAAATGAGGTAGAAAAAAACTGTGCTGTTGCTGAGCAACAGTGGTCCAGAGAGGGAGGCTCCACATACACAGTGACAGAGAAACTGAAAGCAATTTGAGTTCTGTTGGTCAGTGTGCTCTAAAGTTGAAAGGAGTTGCCAGCAGAAGCAGTATAGGAGAGGGACAGATAACAAGTCCCAAACGAAAGTTGAAGCCATGATTCCAGAGAGGCTGGATACAGCAGAGGGAGCTGCAGAGAGAGCAGATTTCCCAAAGGAATAGAAAGTCCCAGAAACTAGGGAGAAGGTCCTAAAGGAAGAAAGAAAGTCCCAAGAAGACCTTCTAGTCAAAGGGAAAGAACAGGAATCTGGAAAAGGTCCTGTTAAGTGAAGTTAAGAGTGAGGGGAATAGAAAGGCTCCAAGCTTAAAGGGAGAAGTTGCAAGATGCAGATTTAAAGCAATAGAGGCTTGCTGAAGCCAGAAGATCCAAGAAGACAGCTGAATGCCTGAAACTCTTTACTATGGGCATGTGAAGCAGTGGTGTTCTACTGGCACGGTTGAGTCAGCGAGAGAGTGGGTGGAAGGAGTCTTGATTGCACGTGGTGATCCAGGAGAGATCAAAACCCTGGAGATGGACCCTTGCGGAAGGCATCTGAGAAAAAGCGTCAGTTTGAGAGAAGATTCCAAAGCAGGTTCTTCGAGAGTGGAGATTGGAAACCCTCATGTGAAAGACGGAGTCCAGGGAGACTGGTTGGCTCATGGTGTGACAAGCGTCTGGGGGACGTTGATGGGGGTTTCAGAGTGTAGTGTGTCTGACCACAGTTCGCCTATTGGTTTACATGGACTGTGTACTTACTGTGAACATTAGAGTATAAGATAGTTTTTGTAAGTTGTGTTATCCTTGTGAACCTACATATGAACATATGATTTAGGAGGAGGAACAGGCCAGTTGGCTCCTTGAGCCTGCTCTTCCATTCAATAAGATCATGGCTGATCTGAATGTAATCTCAGCCCCACATTCCTGCCCACCCCCGACAACCTTTCACCCCGTTGTTAATCAAGAATCTATTTAGCTCTGCCTTAAAAATTTTCCAAGTTCCGCTTCCATCACCTTTTGAGGAAGAGAGTTCCAAAGATTCACACCGTCTGAGAAAAAGACTGTCTGAAATGGGTGACCCCCTTATTTTTAAACAGTGACCCCTAGTTCTAGATTCTCCCACAAAAGGAAACATCCTTTCCACATCCAACCTATCAAGACCCCTCAGGACCTTAAAGGTTTCAATTAAGTCACCTCTTACTCTTCTAAACTCCAGTGGATACAAGCCTAACCTGTCCAACCCTTCCTCATAAGACAACCTGCCCATTCCTGGGGGTACTCTGGTAAATCTTCTCTGAACTGCTTCTAACACATTTACATCTTTCTTTAAATAAGGAGACCAGTTCTGTACACAATACTCCAGATGTCATCTCACCAATACCCTGTACAACTGAAGCATAACCTCCCTACTTTTATAATCAATTCCCCACACAATAAGTGATAACATTCTATTAGCTTTCCTAATTACCTGCTGTACCTGCATACTAACCTTCTGTGATTCATGCACCAGGACACCCAGATCCCTCTGAATCTCAGAGCTCTGCAAACTCACCATTTAGATAATAAGCTTCTTTTTTATTCTTCCTGACAAAAAGGACAATTTCACATTTGCCCACATTATACTCTGCCAGATTTTTGCCCATTCACCTAACCTATGTTACTTTGCAGCCTCCTCACATCCTCTTCACAATTTACTTTCCTAGCTATCTCTGTATCATCAGCAAATTTAGCCACCATTCCTTCTGTCCCTTCATCCAAGTCGTTTATATAAATTGTAAAAAGTTGAAGCCCCAGCGCTGATCCCTGTGACAGACCACTCATCACATCCTGCCAACCAGAAAAAGACCCATTTATACCAACTCTGTTTCCTGTTAACCAGCCAATCTTCTATCCATGTTAATATGTTACCCCCTACACCATGAGCTTTCATTTTCTGCAATAATCTTTGATGTGGCACCTTATCAAATGCCTTCTGGAAATCTAAGTACAGTACACTCACTGGTTCCCCTTTATCCACAGCACATGTGATCCCTTCAAAAAACTCCATGTCTCTGTAACAGTATCGGATCATACTTATTTATTTCTATTTACGCTATCAGTCCATCTGTTTTGTTTCGAATGCCATGTGCTCATATATACAGAACCGTTAATTTTGTCCTTTTAATATGGATCATTTGTTAGAGCTCAGCTGGGATATTGTGTACAGCTCTGGGCAGCACATTACAGGAAGGATGTGAACACACTGGAGAGAGTGCAGAAGAGGTTTGCAAGAGTGGTTCCAGGGATGAGAAACTTCAGCTATGACGATAGATTGGAGAAGTTGGGACTGTTCTCCTTGGAGAGGAGATCTGATAGAGATGCTTAAAATCATTGAGGGGGCTGGACAGAGTAGATAGGGAGAAGTTGTTCCCGCTCATAAAAGGATCAAGAATGAGAGGGCACAGATTTAAAGTGATTTGCAAAAGAAGCAAATGTGATGTGAGAAAAAGCTTGTTCTCACAGCGAGTCGTTCGTGTCTGGAATGCGCTGCCTGGAAGTGTGGTGGTGCCAGGTTCAACTGAGGCATTCAAGAGGGGATTAGATGATTATTTGAATAGAAACAAGGTACAGAGGTATTGGGAAAAGGCAGGGCAATGGCACTAGGTCATAATGCTCATTTGGAGAGCCAGTGCAGACATGATGGGCTGAATGGCCTCCTTCTGTGCCATTAACATTCTGTGGGCAGAATTTTCTGCCCCTCGGGCAGGTGGGCCCGACCCAATCTCCAGTGGGCAGGGAGCCGATCCCCACCGGAGAAGCGGGTTCCACCGCCATTTTAAGTGGCGGGCCCAGTGTGACATCCGGCGGGAAGCCATTGGCCAGTGACAGGTCGGCGGGCGGACGGCTGATTTTACTGTGCCCTCGCCTTCCTGAAGATTTAAATGGGGTGGCATGATGTCGGGTCATCCTCCCGATGTCAGCCCGCGTCATCTTACATGTCGGCAAGTGGGCCCCACCCCCCTGCTCACCAACCGCAAAATTCTGCCCTATGATTCTGTGATCTGTAAAGGTACAGGTGTGGCTGAAGAAGTATTGTAATATAGTTCATCTTTGCCTGTTTAACAAATGTCTTATACTTTTGTTAAAAATTCACAGCTGGCTCCTGTGACTCTGCTCAGTAGCCACTCTCCACGTATCTAAACAAAAGATAAAAGTTAGGATCTGTCAAGCTGGGTTCCAACCTGGGGATCTAACTTGTCCAGTAATAACATCAACTGGGATCATAACAATGTGGAGGGGATGTTTCCTCTTGTGGGAGAATCTAGAACTAGGGGTCACTGTTTAAATATTAGGGGTCACCCATTTAAGACAGAGATGAGGAGAATTTTTTCTCTGAAGATGGGAGCCTTTGGAACTCTCTTCCTCCAAAGGTGGTGGAAACAGAGCCTTTGAATATTTTTAAGGCAGAGGTGGATAGATTCTTGATAAGCAAGGGGGTGAAAGGTTATCGGGGGAAGGCAAGAGGTCAAAATCAACCATGATCTTATTGAATGGTGGGGCAGGCTCAAAACACCAAGCGGTCTATTCCTGCTTCTAATTCATATGTTCGTTTGTAATAAAATCTGGAATTGAAAGCTAACCTCAGGCATGGTGACCGTAACAACTATCTTCAATTGTTGTAAAAACCCATCTGATTCACAAATGTCCTTTAGGGAAGGAAATCTGCCGTCCTTACCTGGTCTGGCCTACGTGTGACTCCAGACCCACAGCAATGTGGTTGATTCTTAAATGCCGAGCAAGCCATTCAGTTCAAGGGTGGTTAGGTTTGGACAACAGGTTCTAGCCTTGCCAGTGCTGCCCACATCGGACCCTTCCAGTTGCCAAAAATGTCATCTTCTGGCCTTCACTTTCTTGCCCTTGGATCATTAGTGTCTTCAATGTTTCCTTTCAGAGTGAAGGCAGAAAGCAGATATGGACCCAAGGCTCAATGCTGCCTTTGTCAGAGTCCTAAAGCAATGGAAGAGGTGAAGGATGGAGAGGCGACTGCACGGACCTCCAGCAGGAGGGACGTGGTCAAGCGGAGCCACATCATGAACAGGAGGGTCAGGAGGAGAGACCCAGACAATGGGGGTGACTCTCCAGGCCTAGAGTTTATTGTCCAAGAGTCTGTTAATTACAAATGAGCGAGAGGCAATGCCATGCACATCAGTGCTTGTCCCGAGCTCTGGTACATCACATATATCACATTCTTCATTAAGACCTGATGCCCCATGGAGTAAGAGGGTATCCCCTGCCAGTGGCTTTGAAGGTGCCCACAGCACTCAATTTCTTTGCATCTGGTTTCTTCCAAGGATCAACAGGGGACCTGTGTGGCATCTCTCAGTCTGCAACACATTGATGTATAAAGGAGGTCACAGCTGCCCTTTACAGGAAGGCCCATCATTGTGTCAGCTTTGTTCTGGATGAAGATAACCCAGCTGCAATATTCACTGGCTTCACCGCTATCTCAGGCTTCCCTACAGTACAGGGTACAATAGGCTGTCCCTGTGGGGCTATACGGGCTCCATGGCAGCAGCCCCTAATGTTTATAAACCGCGTGGGCTACCATTCCATCAACAAGCAACGGGTGTGTGATCACCAGAAGCACATACTGCACGTTTGTGCACGGTACCCTGGGAGTTGCCATGACTCCTACATCCTGAGTCACTCCCAGGTGCCTGAGGTTTTCGAGGGACCTGTGTGTCTGCAGAGTTGGCTGCTTGGGGAAAAGGGGCGGCCACTGAAACGCTGGCTGATGACACCAGTGCATTGTCCTCCAGAGTCGGTCCAAGGAGCGGTACAACGCTGCTCACAGCTCCACCCGCTCCCTTATAGAGCAGACCACAGGGCTTCTGAAGATGCATTTCAGATGCTTGGATCACTCAGGTGGCTCACTCCAATACACTCCTGACAGGGTTTCCCACAGTGTGTTGCCCCCTTCACCATCTGGCAATGCAAAGAGGTGAGACCCCTGTCTGAGGATGAACTGGAGGAGGATGAGAGCTCATCGGATGATGAAGATCTGGAGGCCCAGGAACCTCAGGAGGCTGCTGAGGGTCAGTATGAGCACGGTCACGCGATAGAGGAAGGGAGAGGTAGGAGACGTGCCTGTGATAGGTTAATCGCTGACAGGTTCCAGGAAGAGTAAAGTTAAGTGAGGGAATATGGCCACATTTCTCCTATCCTCAATGTCACTTTCTTTCATCTCAGGAGATGTCCAACCACTTGCAGAGAGAACGAGTCCCATATTCACACTTGTGCGTTCTGGCCTCATGAATCACCAGGCCATGATCTCTGCATTGGACTGTGGTGCCCTGTGAATGAGCTCACTCTGAGACTTCACTGAGGAATAAGAGCGATGTGAGAGAAGACTTGAAACCTGGGCTGCCATCTAATGATGCAAACACTGCTGAGAGTGAGGTGTGGACACGCCAAGGGATCTCCTCCTCCCGTTCATGTCTTTAATTCTGTCACAACCACTGAGGGGACACAAACGCTGTTAGATTATCGACACTGATGAGCTGTCCTCATTCAATGGTGATCCTTGAGGAAGGAGGGTGAGAAACGCTTACAACACACACTTCAAATAAAGATTTAAACACATCTCCCTGACATCACATAAGTGTTGCGGAGACTAATTCAACTGAGATTGACACCACAGGAATGTGAATCTCACAGTGGGACACGATGGCTAAACCTCAAAATAAGAGGATTTTAAAGCACAAAATCACAATGCCTTCAGTTGACCAAAACATACACATAACCATCAAATGTATTCACAAAAGAGCAATTTCTTTACAGTTATAGCACACCCGTCACCCAAAAGTGACATCAAAATTTCTTAACTTTCCTAACTCTGGATACAGCCCTGACATCTGCAGCAGAGGTGGAAGCAGCTGCCGACAGCTGCAAATATAAAAACAAAAGAGATAAAAACAAAAAAACTGCGGATGCTGGAAATCCAAAACAAAAACAGAATTACCTGGAAAAACTCAGCAGGTCCGGCAGCATCGGCGGAGAAGAGTCGAAGGGTCATGAGGACTCGAAACGTCAACTCTTTTCTTCTCCGCCAATGCTGCCGGACCTGCTGAGTTTTTCCAGGTAATTCTGTTTTTGTTTTGCCGACAGCTGTATCCTGATGTCTGCGATGACCTTGGTGGACGTCCTCTGGTGGCCTGAGGCCTGGAGGGCCCCTGATAAGGGGTCACCTGCTTAGGGGCAGAGTCGCCCTCGGCAGTCTGAGCAGCTGGAGTGGGTGGGGTCACAGGCAGAGGGCGCTGTGAGCGGCTGCTCACCCTTGGGGGTGGGGGGCGTCCTGAGAGGAGGCCCATGGGGTGTCCGGCAGTCACTCATCCTCCCTGCGGGTACTCGAGGGCACCCCCCTGACTCCTGCAGGAGATGGTGCACCTGGAGGGAGGTCAAGGTGCCTCACCCCCATGTTGGCTACAACCTGATGGTGTCCACCAGGGTGGTGGCCATGGAGTGCAGGGCTGAACGCAAATCCAGCAAAGCCTGCTGCAAAAAAATCTCCATGGTGATCACCGGCCTTCCCATGGTGACCTTGAGACGCTCGCATGTCGGAGCCACAACCTCAGACAGAAGGCGGACAGGCTCCTCCATCCTTCGCCCTATCCTGCTGAGTGACCGTCCAATCTCTACCTGATGTTCTCCCGCCTGTCGATGCATTTCCAGCGTTGAGTTGGCGGCTGCTTCCAGAGACTCATCATGTGTCTAGGACCGAGCGGGTGGCTGGTCTCCAGCAGCCCTCCGAGTGCCTGAGTCCTGGGCTGTCCCGGCCTCCGACAGCTGCGGGGACGAGTCAGTGAGGTGTTCCTCAGAAAGTGAGCCCCAGCCGAATCTCCAGCGGTGCCCCAGCGATGTGTGTGTCTCTGAGCTGGTGGGGGGGGAGGTGGCTGTGAGCACAGCGACGATTCTTCCAGAGCTTCCTCTTCGGACGTGGTCTGGGGGCTCGGCCTGGTGATGGGCTGCCCTGTGGGCCTCGATCTGCTGGGGTCTAGAAAAGAGAGTTTCAGTTAATGAGCAGGAGCTGGATAAGACAGCCCGTGACTCACTGTGAAGGGCAGCATTTGATGAGGTGATGGAACTGTGGTCCGTACAGATCTGCTGGGAGAGACCGGTCTCCCCTTCCCCACAGGAGTGACCCCTGTCCCTCCCCAGCCAGCTCGGCTACTGCCTCCTCAGACTCAGTGAGGTCAGTGATGTTGGCCGCCCCTCCCCCAGTCGCCGATCCCTCGCCCTGTTGTGCGCCAGCTTGGTCTGTATGAATGGGAAAGAAAGGCAGGTGATAGGAAGGGATGGAGTGGAGGGTTGGGGGAGGTGCTTGTCCCCCTGTGTGTGGTGAGCCCTCCCCAGAAGGGCCAGAGGTTGGAGAGTGAGCAATTGATCGATGGGATGGTGGTGATGTGAAAGTCTCGGTGAGAGAACGAGTGTTGATCTGTGTCCCCTGTTAATGGTTGTGTGAGACCCCTGAAGAGAGTAGCTGTTTGAGTGTATGTTGCCAGGATGAGAGTTTAATATTGGAGGGAGTTGAAGGATGACCTACCCTGGTGGGGCAGATGAGATCATGCATCCTCTCCCTGCACTAGACAACGTTTGGGGTGTGGGTGACAGCCGCACTGACCTGCTCTGCGACAGCTTCCCAGGCCAGAGAGGTGATGCTGCTATACTTCCCGGAGCCTTCGCTGGGATACGGGACTCTGCACCACTCTGATCAAGGCCCAGAGGGCCTGGTGGGTGAAGCAGGTGCTGCCATCACTCTAAGGCTTTCGGCCTTGTTCTTGTGGCTGGAAGACTTCTCTGCGCGTGTCCGGAAGTTAGGTGGGCTGGAGAGAGTGAGGTTGTGTTGGATTGGCATTTCAATGTGGCACCCGGATCTTCGACCCTGTTGAGTCAGTGACAGGGGAGGGTGTACATGTGGCTGTGGGAGGGGATTGAATGGGTGGGTGGATTGCCCCATAAGCTTTTGGGGGAGGGGTTGTGGTTCCTGACTTGCCCACTGCTGTCGCTGAGGGAGCTAGAATGCAAACTTGGTGCTACCTTGTCACTTAACTGATTGTAGTGTCAGTCAGAGCTGGACCCAAGCAGGGGACTGAGGAGCGTGTGCTCTTAACACATGGCAGAGCTAGCGTGCTGTTCTTAAAGGCAGACTGTCCCTCTTAAATGGGAGCAGTGCTCATTGGAAGGGAGCTGCTGCTGGCTGCCTGTACAGATACTGGCTGCATTTAGGGACTGTATGAATGGAGCATCAAGCAAGAGAGAGGGCTCCGAGGTTCATCAATGTGGCACTGGGGGCCTTAGGTATGGAGGTGGACAGGAGGAGACAGATCATGTTTCCCTAGGATCCAGAAGGCCAGCAAGGCAAACTCTCTGAAGGGAATGGGAGTAAACATTGAAACATAGAAGATAGGAGCAGGAGTAGGCCATTCGGCCCTTCGAGCCTGTTCCGCCATTCAATATGATCATGGCTGATCTTGGGCTTCAACTCCATTTGACTGAGGCCAAAAATCTGTCTATCTCAGCCTTTAATATGTTCAATGATGGAGTATCCACCACCCTCTGGGGTAGAGAATTCCAAAGATTCACAACCCCCTCTAGTAAAGTAATTTCTCTTCACCTCAGCCTAAATGATCAGCCCCTTATCCTGAGCTATTGGCTCCCAAAGCAGGTCTTTTCTCAGCTCAGTCAGGACAGGTGCACCAGGGGACGACAGAAAAAACACTTCAAGAATTTGCTGAAAGCCAACATGAAGAAACGCAACATTGACATCAACTCCTGGGAGCAGTGACACCACCGCTACTCCACCGTCTCCAATATCATCACCCACCTGATACTATTAAACTTCGTGTGCCACTATTGCCAGATCTCAGGGACAGGCTCCTTGTAGAATTCTCCCTGTTGCCTATTCCAATCACTGAAAGCAAGCATGTAGGTGCAGCAAGTGGTTAAAAAGGCAAATGGTATGTTGGCCTTCATTGTGAGAGGACTTGAGTACAGGAGCAAGGGTGTCTTACTGCAGCTGTACAGGGTCTTGGTGAGACCACAACTGGAGTATTGTGTGCAGCTTTGGTCTCCTTACCTAAGAAAGGATATACTTGTCATAGAGGGAGTGCAGCGAAGGTTCACCAGACTGATTCCTGGGATGGCAGGATTGTTGTTTGAGGAGAGATTGGGTCGACTAGGCCTGTGTTCACTGGAGTTTAGAAGAAAGAGAGGGGATCTCATTGAAATGTAAACATTCTGACAGGGCTGGACAGACTGGATGCAGTGATGATGTTTCCTCTGGCTGGGGGCGTCTAGAACAAGGGATCACAGTCTCAGGATACGGGGTAGACCATTTAGGACTGAAATGAAGAGAAACTTCACTCAGAGGGTGGTGAACCTGTGGAATTCTCTACCACAGAGGCTGTGGAGGCCAAGTCACTGATATATTTAAGAAAGAAATAGATAGATTTCTAGAATCTAAAGGCGTCAGGGGTTGTGGGGGGAGAACGGGAATACGGTGTTGAAATAGAGGATCAGCCATGATCACATTGAATGGGTCCAGGCCGATGTGGTTTCTGGGGTGAGATGTGCTATCTGCACACCACAACCCCCAGCCCTGTGCTGTTCTGCCCAAGGTTATATAACCAAGATTGGATACACGTTTAGCGTATCTTTGCTACTTTACAATTCTGTATCACATAAATGGCAAGTTGGGTGCTGGTCCTTTAAAGAATCTTTATGACTGGGCCCTCTTGCAGCTGTACGAATGTTCTATGGTGAGTGACAAGTTAGTATGTGGAATGGGCCTGTAAGGTCCATGCTTGTAAACCGTGCGTCATATGAGCTTTTGCATCTGTTTCATGTCACAATCTGGGTAATTGGGAATTTCTGAGTGGATGGACAGCAAAACTGCACCAACACGCTTCCCAGCATGAGTCAATTTTGTACCCTTTATTCCTCCCAGAGCCAATCATATCGATTAGGACTAGTGGGAGATTCTTAACTGTAGCAAGCCAGGGGATGGCAGGGGTTAAAGGGTGGAGGATCGCTATAATTTCCAGCTGAAGGGGGTTTGGACAGACCCAGTCTTGTTTGTGCAAGTGTGAGGGTTGGAATTGATTCATTATGGATTGGGATTGGGATTTTGAGTGACAATGCACTGTCCTCACTGGTGGCCTTCAGCACAACATAATCTTCCCTCTCTGTGTTAATGGAATTGTTTCTGTCCTCTGAATCTTTCCCAATGCTTCAGAGGTGCTCCATGCCTTTTTTCTCAGGTTACACAATTCAGGTTGAAAAGAGATTTATTTACGTCGGGACTGACTGCAGATACACATTCCACAGGGAGCATCCAAGAACGTTTAATTAACTTGAATGGGGAACTCATGGTGAACCAAATTGCTCGATTACTTTGAAATCTTTGCACAGTTTGTTTTTTACCCACCCCTTGAGCGCTTGGGTTACTGTCAATGCTCTTGGCCCAGTGTGGTACAACAGCCGAACTGTTGATGATAAATAATCTCTGAATTAGAGGAACTCAGGCATTGGCAGTCACCCAACGTTCTAGGCACAAAGCCAAATTTTCATAGCGGGTCTTGTATGGAAAGGAAGGAATTGCTTTTCTGTAGCGCCTTTCATGAACTCAGACCGTCCTCTGATGTTGCTGTCACTGTTGTAATGTAGCCACCAATCTGCACACAGCAAGATCCCACATGTATAACACTGACCAGATAAGTTGTTTTTGAGATGCTGGTGGAGAGATAAATATTTAATATCCTAGGATGCAACCCATCAGGTCCAGGGGACTTATCGGCCTTTAGTCCCATTAGTTTCCCTAGTACTTTTTCTCTAGTGATAGTTATTATATTTATTGCCTCCCCCCTACCTCCTTTTGCCCCTTGGGGAGAACTCCCCTGCTCTTCAAAATAGTGGCCACGGGAACTTTTACACCCACTTGAGAGCCAAGAAGGAAGGAAGGAAAGCCTCATAGAGTGGGATTGGCAAGAGCATCTGGATATCTTCTTCTGGTCACTGTGTCCATGTGGTTTGCTTTGTCTGTAGCTCTTTGTGATCTCAAGGAAGCCAGAGCATTCCCCTGGTTTATCAAAGGAATTAATATCGCACCTTTCAAAGCCTCAGGATGTCCCAAAGCACGTCATAGCCAATGAAGTATTCTTAAATTACTACAATGCAGCTGCAAGGGAGAAAGCACAGCAACCAATTTCTGCACGGCAAGCTCCTCCAAATGACAAGGTGATCTGTTTTTGACAAGGAACAAGCATTTATTTTTATTCATTCATGGGGTGTGGGCATCGCTGGCTGGGCCAGCATTTATTGCCCATCCCATTTGCCCTTGAGAAGGTGGTGGTGAGCCGCCTTCTTGAACAGCTGCAGTCCATGTGGTGTAGGTACATCCACAGTGCTGTTAGGGAGGGCGATCCAGGATTTTGACCCAGCTGAGGGTTAACACATGGGCTGAGGGGACCTCAGGCTAACATTGGAGGCTTGTCCTTGGTGAAATGCAAGGAAGAACTGTGTTCAATGGTTTGATTTATGTTTGGTGTGTTGTGAAAATTTGAATTATTATAAAAGCAACATGTAAATGCTCTAGATTGTATCCCCTCATACAGTTTACTACATGTTTTTAGGCCCCCGAACAGTAGTTATGCTGTAGGGCAGAGAATAAATCAGGAGATAATGAGGGCATGTAAAAAAAGGCAGCACATTAATCGTGGGTGACTTTAATCTTCATGTAGATTGGGAAAATCAAATTCGCAGAGGCAGCCACGAGCAAGGATTCATTGACTGTATTTGGGACGGTTTCCTAGAACAATGTGTTGTGAACCCAACCAGGGATCAGGCTTTTTTGGATCTGGTAATGTATAATGAGGCAGGTTTAATAAATGATCTCAGAGTGAAAGTTCGCCAAGGAAATAGTGGCAATAACATGGTAGAATTTAGCATTCAGTGTGAGAGTGAGAAACTTGGGTTGGAAACAACTGTGCTAAACTTAAATAAGGGTAATTACAAAGGAATGAGGGCAGAGTTGGCTGGAGTGGAGTGGGATAGGATTTTAGCAGAGAAAACAATTGATGGACAATGGCAGAAATTTAAGAAAATAGTCCATGACTCACAACAAAGATATATCCCAGTGAGGAAGAAGGATTGTTGGAGGGGGATAAACCAGCCATGGTTAACCAAGGAAGTTAAGGATAGTTTCACATTGAAAGAAAAAACATACAATGTGGTAAACCAGAGGATTGGGAAAGTTTTAAAAAACCAACAGAAGATGATCAAAAAATAATAAAGATGGAGAAAATAAACTTTGAGGTTAAACTAGCAAGTAATAGAACAAAGGACAGTAAAGAGCTTCTTTGAATATATAAAAAGGAAGAGAGAGGACAAAGTCAATATAGGTCTCTTAGAGAATGAGGCTGGGGCAATAATAATGGGGAACCAGGAAATGGCAGAGGAGGCGAATAAATACTTTGCATCAGTCTTCACAGTAGAAGACACTAATATCATTCCAAAAATACTAAATAATCACAGGGCAAAAGGAGGTAGGGGGGAGGCAATAAATATAATAACTATCACTAGAGAAAAAGTACTAGGGAAACTAATGGGGCTAAAGGCTGATAAGTCCCCTGGACCTGATGGGTTGCATCCTAGGATATTAAAGGAAGTAGCTACAGAGATAGTGGGTACACTGGTAGTAATCTTCCAAGAATCCTTAGGTTCTGGATAAGTCCCAGAAGATTGGAAAACAGCCAATGTAACACCCTTATTCAAAAAGGGAGGGAGACAAAAAACAGGTAACTATAGGCCAGTTAGCTTAACATCTGTCATTGGTAAAATGTTAGAGTCTATTATAAAGGATGTAATAGCAGAGCATTTAGAAATACATAATCTAATCAAGCAGAGTCAGCATGGTTTCATGAAGGGGAAATCATGCCTGACAAATTTATTAGAATTCTTTGAGGAGGTAACAAGCAGGATAGATAAAGGGGAACCAGTAGATGTAATATATTTGGATTTCCAACAGACATTCAATAAGATACCGCACATAAGGCTACTTAATAAGATACGAGTCCATGGTATTGGGGGTAGCCCATGGTATTAGCATAGATAGAGGACTGGCTAACTAGTAAAAGACAGAATTGCTATAAGGGGATCATTTTCAGGATGGCAACTTAAAACCAGTGGAGTGCCACAGGGATCAGTGTTAGGGCTACAATTATTTACAATATCTATTAATGACTTGGGTGAGGGAAGTTAATGTACTATCGCTAAGTTTGCGGATGACACAAAAATAGGTGGGAAGGCAAGTGGTGAGGGTGACACAAGGAGTCTACAGAGGGACATAGACAGGTTAAGTGAGTGGACAAAAACTTGGCAGATGGAATATAATGTGGGAAAATGTGAGGTTATGCACTTTGGAAGGAAGAATAGAGGAGCTGAATATTATTTAAATGGAGAAAGACTGCAGAAAGCTGCAGCACAGATGGATTTGGGGGTCCTCATGCATGAATCCCAAAAAGCTAACATACAAGTTCAGCAGGTAATAAGGAAGGCAAGTGGAATATTGGCTTTTATTTCAAAGGGAATGGAATATAAAAATAGGGAAGTCTTGCTGAAACCACTAGTTAGACCACATCTAGAATACAGTTAACAGTTTTGGTCCCCTTATCTAAGGAAAGATATACTGGCATTGGAGGCAGTCCAGAGAATGTTCACTAGGTTGATCCCAGGGATAGAGGGATTTTCTTATGAGGAGAGGTTGAGTAGGTTGGGCCTGTACTCATTGGAGTTTAGAAGAATGAGAGGTGATCTTATTGAAACATATACGATTCCTAGGGGTCTTGACAGGGTAGATGCTGAGAGGTTGTTTCCCCTTGTGGGAGAGTCTAGGACCAGAGGGCATAATCTCAGAGTAAGGGCTCACCCATTTAAGACCGAGATGAGGAGGAATTTCTTCTTTCAGAGAGTAGTGAATCAGTGGAATTCTTTACCGCAGAGGGCTGTAGAGGCTGGGTTGTTAAGTATATTCAAGGCTGAGATGGACAGATTTTTAATCAGTAAGAGAATCAAGGGTTATGGGGAAAAGGCAGGAAAGTGGAGTTGAGGGTTATCTTATTGAATGGCAGAGCAGACTCGATGGGCCGAATGGGCTACTTCTGCTCCTACATCTTATGGTCTCATGTTTTTGTTTCAGTGGATCATAGTTAAGGGTGGTGGGGTGTGGATTGTGTGCAAGTGACACTCTCCTTCCAAGTTCTTGCTGTCCATGAATCAAAATAATTTAGTCAGATTCTGGATAGAGGTTCATGCTGTTAAACATTAGAACAGCCCCCCAGGGCTCCAGACTCTTTACCCCCCCAGCCCCCATTCCTACCTCCAGTTTCCTCCCTCTCTCCCCACATGCAGAGCAACTTTCCTCAGGGTGAGCTATCACAAAGCCTCTCCTGTGGTGTTTTCACGTCGCCATTCTCTAGCTGCTGGCCTGGACTGAGACCTTGAGTGGCTGCTCGGCCACCGAAGGCGTCACAGCCGAACAGGCTCCCAACCTTATCCCCAATTTTCCGTCAGGGTTTCAGATGAGTCGTGATCTGCAGCAGATAAAGTGCAGGATGACTTCCTGAATGCAGGGCGGCGCTAAGGTTAACAGTGGCATTGTCTTCCCCCTCCTTCCTGTTGGAGACCCCTTCCCAGAGATCATAGCCAGAAACACCTTTGGCGTCACAGCACAAGCTTGTGCAGAGCTGTTGATGGTTGAGTCACAGGCTTTTTATTTCTTGTTGAAAAGTCCCTTTCACTGGTTAAGCTATTTGATTTTTGTGCCAAGGATTTAGTTGTGCAATAGAACAGTGAAAGTCCCGCATGTTGTGTAACAATTCAGTTGTCAATCAGAATGTTGCTCATTTAACCACATTGCAAGGACACACACAGACACATACACACTGATAGCTCTAATCCCTGGTACGCTGTCAAGAGACCTTGTAAATCTACTGGTTAATGGTCCTGCAGGAGAACATTGGGGGAGATGGAGTGCCACATTTGGATACTAAGTGAGTGTCTACAGGAGGACTTTGGCCTGTTAGTTGGTCTGTGCTGTGTTCATGGTTTGGGTGCTAACTGGGCTGACTGAGCCCCCAGTGTGGGGGTAGGCTGGATGTACGCAGCCCATCTGTTGGGGGGCAGTAGCATGGTGGTAGTGTTATTGGACTAATAACCCAGAGGCCTGGGCCAGTGGGGTGGAGACATGAATTCATAAGCCCACTGCAACAGGGGAATTTAAATTCAATTGATTAAATACATTCGGAATAAAAAGCTAGTATCAGTAAAATTGGCAATAAAACTGTTGGATTGTTGTTTAAAAAAAACCCACCTGGCTCACTAATGTCCTTTAGGGGAAGGAAATCTGCTGTCCTTAACTGGTCTGGCCTACATGTGACTCCAGACCCACAGCAATGTGGTTGATTCTTAACTGCCCCTTGAAGTGGCAGAGCAAGTCACTCAGTGGCAGCTCAAGGGCAATTAGGGATGGGCAGCGAACTCTGGCCTAGCCAGTGATGCCCACAAGTAAAGTTGGCTCACAGGGTCCATGCCTGAAATGTCTGTCAGCTTCTTCTGTCCGCAAGCTCTCCTGATCTCTGCGCCCACTCCCTGACCTAAATCCCCCTCTCCAAGCTGCTATTTCTTCCTCATCAGCCTCTTATTTCCCCCTCTCCCTTGTCCTATTTTAGTAGCGGCTAGTGTTGCCAACTGTGACTAAGCGTAATCCTGGAGGTTTCATCACATGATTTACCCTAACGCTCCAGCCATTAGTCGGCCAACACATCCATCCTCATGGTGTAGTGCCTTCCAGCACCAACTGGATTACAAAAAGACTCATTAGCCAATTGGATGATGCGCGACTGTCAGCCAATCAGCCTTTCCCCCGCAAATTCAATATTTCTATATCTGGTATGGAGAAATATTCAAAGAAAATGGGAAAAAAAACCCTGTCTTTTTTCATGTCCCGATGATTTTTCTCCAGGGTTGCACACAGCAGTGTCCTGGAGATGGAAGAATGGGAGGTGACCTTACTGAAATATGTAAGATCCTTAGGATGGCTTGACAGGGTGGATGCTGAGAGGTTTGCCACCCAGAGAAAATATTCGTTCCACATCAAAGCCCTGCACCAGAATTTTACAAACGTCTGTGACATGTTGTTTTAGTGTTCTCTGTGTCCGAGTGGACTTGCCTACAGTGTCTGCCATTCCTTGCAGCGACCTCCGCGATAGCAATTCAGGCAGATGCATCATCGTGTCTGTGAGAGAGAGTCTAGGACCAGAGGGCATAATCTCAGAGTCAGGGGGTCGCCCATTTAAGACAGAGATGAGGAGGAATTTCTTCTCTCAGAGGGTAGTGAATGTGTGGAATTCTTTATCACAGAGGGCTGTAGAGGTTGGGTCATTAAGTCTATTCAAGGCTGAGATAGACAGATTTTTAATCAGTAAGGGAATCAAGGGTTATGGGGAAAAGACAGGAAAGTGGAGTTGAGGGTTATCAGATCAGCCATGATCTCATTGTTGGGCCAAATGGCCTACTGCTGCTCTTATGTTTTATGGTCTTATCTTCAATTCCTGGAGACTCCAGGCCAATCCTGGAGGGTTGGCAAACCTAGGAGCATCCCATTCTATACCCCCCCTGGGTGTAGGCACCGTGTCCTGAAGTCTGATGTTAATGAGATCTGAGTTTCCACTGTCAGAGCAGGTCTCAGGTCTCCTCATTCACATGTCACAGACACGATGATGCGTCTGCCTGAATTCCTATCGCGGAGGTCGCTGCAAGGAATGGCAGACACTGTAGGCAACTCCACTCGGACACTGAGAACACTAAAACAACATGTCATAGACGTAGGTAGAATTCTGGTGCGGGGCTTTGATGGGGAACGAATATCTTCTCTGGGCGGCAGATCAGTGACGAAGGGATAACAATCGGATATTGGCCGGAATTTTCCGGCCCTGTTGATGACGGGCGTCGTGGTGGGCGAGAGCGAACAGTATGGCGGGAAGGTCAGTTTCACAAAGTCGTGAAATCAGTTTGTGATTGCCCCCCCCCGCCAATGGCAGGCCACGTTTTCCACCACTGCATGTGGGGTACGTCATTTTGGTACATCAGCATCTAATTATAAGCCCAGCTCGTCGGAATCATCCACTCCCCTTCCCCACGCTGGATCATCCGGGCACATTGGCATGATTGCACGCTGATGTGTTTCACAACTGTACATACGTGACGTGCGCCTGGCGAGCTGCACTTCACTCGGGACTTCGAGGTTTGTTTGCCTACCCTGCTTCAGGCAGCACTCACAGTCACCAGCTCCAGGCTTCACAGGCAGCACCACATCACTTTTAGGAGGCGCTTGGGCAGGTCTCTACCAGCCGTAAGGCGTGGTTGGCTTTTCAATGGCTGTAGGCCTAAGGCTTGCTTGGGGAAGGGGGGAGAAGTGGCCTCAGGCAAAGGAAGGGGCAGCAGGGTGAGGGCTGTACTGGGGAAGGAGGGTATCCCAGGGTGTGTGTGTGGGGGGGACACATGTTGATCTGTGTAAGTGGCCTCAAGATGGTGAGGGCTGAGGAGGCAGCCTCCAGAGGAGATGAGGCCAGATGGAGATGTGAGGGTGTGAGTGAGAGAGTGAGTGGTGATGTCCCTGGAGCTGGCAGTGAGTGAGATGCCAGTGAGTGTGTGATGGGCTTGTGAGTGGGTGAGTTTAGAGTGATGAGATGGGTCCCTTACCCTGGCAGCACAGATGAGATCATTCATCCTCTGTCTGCACTGGATGACTGACCTCTTCTGCTCAGCGTTGACCCTGATCACCGCTGCCACTGCCAACCAGGCCAGAGTGGTGAGATTGCCGGACCTCCTGAGGCCAGCGTGGGGGTAGAGGACATCACGGTGGGGCCTCCAAAAGGCATTGCAGTGACGGGTCACTGAACTCGTCTTGGCTTTCAGGGCCATGTCTTCACTGGAGCGGGCCCTGGGCTGCAACCACTGAGAACTATGTGGGCGGCCACAGTTTAGATATGGCACCCGGAGTGAGGAAACATGGTGGGCGATTCAGAGACTGCCCACCAGCGAGGCAATGTGTTCCCTGTGGCTGCATAATCAATGGGCTGGGAAGCAGCATGAAAAGTGGCCTGTGGGTAAAAGGTCCTTTTTGCCGCCTGCTTTGGCTCTTAGTGTGAATTTGGGACGATCCTGCCCATAGTCACGAAAAGAGTGAGGCCAAGAGAAAATGGGCTGATGGAGGACTATTAGGTGTCCAAGGCAAGGCTTCGGCCTTGTGCCCAAACACCCACGATTAACTCTCGAAAGTGAATATTGTGCATTAAGATGAATAAAAATTCTGCGTTTATAATTCCAGGTTTATTTTACATGTAAAAGGAGAATATTATGATACTGGTTGTACATTCCCATTGATCTACACTCTTTCCAGTACATGTACCAGAAGAAATGTACGTTATAATGTGTAATAGGGCTAACATGATGTCATACTCTGTGTTCATGCAACAGTTACCGGATGATTTTTATGCTCAATTTACGCAATTGTTTACGCACTTGATAATAGAACGGGCTTGATCAAACAATGTTCTTTGATGTCCTTTGATACCTGCTCCCAGTTTCTATGGCCAGGATTTTCCCCTCGGTGATTTGGGGGGTGGGGGGGGGGGGGTGCTACTCCCCGAGGGGAAAATGACGCGCGGTAATGTCGGGAGGAACCCCCGAGGTCATCCCGCCCCATTTAAATATTCAGGAAGGTGGGGGCACAGCGAGATCAGCTGTCCGCCCGCCGACCTGTCGGTGGCCAACTGAGGCCATTGACAGGCTCATTAAGATAGTTAAACGCCCCAGCCCAGGACAACCTTCAGGCTGGAGGGCAGGTCAGGAACCCCAGAGGCCTGTAGCTTATTCATGAAACTTCATCCACTGGCCGGATGAAGCTTCATGACCGTTTTGTAAAAATTTAATAAATTTTATGCGTTTGACAGCACTGTGCCTCAGGGAGCAGAGCGCACTTTGACAGCTGGGGATTCCCTCCCCCCACCCCCTGCACTGGAAGCACATAGCGCTTCCTGTTGGGTAGACTGCTGGGCGGGGCCTTAATTGGCCCGCCCACTGAAAATGGCGGCGGGCCCCATTTCGGCGGCGGGGTTCGGCTGCCTGCCGGCCAACCGAGGGTTAAATTCTGCCCTATGTTTCTATAGATATAACACCTGGGGCGAAAGGGGTCAAAGGGTATGGGGAGAAAGCGGGGGCAGGCTATTGAGTTGGATGATCAGCCAGGATCAGAACGAATGGCGGAGCAGGCTCGAGGGGCCGAATGGCCTACTCCTGCTCCTAGTTCCTATGTTTCGATATTATTTACTGGGGCACAGTTTGGAATTGTCATACAGATGTACAAATTTATAAAACTCTCACGTAAACAGAATGAAGAATATAACATGACATTTTGGGGAAGACCGCATTGTAAATATTTGGAGATCTATATGTTTGTCAGTGTTTATTGATGTAGATCAGTAGATCTAAACCTTCCGTTCCCCCTGCTGGATCCTACTTGTTTACTTACGTAGATTCATGAATAGCTCATTCAGTTTATTACCATCCCTTTGCTAAATTTTGCAGCTCGAGAGGACCTCCTAATTTGCTGAGTGGGTTCAACAGCAGTGAGGAGAGATTGCTTTACACAGAACGTGGCATCATCCCTGATTTGCCCTAAGTGCGGTAGTGGGAGGGTAAAGAATCCTCTACTCGCTGGCCACAATGGCGGCTTTTCACATTGTATCGTCCCAAACCCGCCTCATTCCCGGGAAATGCGCCGTTTCGCTGGTGGGCGGGCTCTCCTTCGCCCGTCACACTGTCACCTCGCCGCTTCCTCACGCCAGGCGCCATATTTAAACTGTGGCCGCGCGCATATCTCTCAGTGCTTCCAGCCCAGGACCGCTGCACAGTAAACATGCAGCCTTCCCGATTCAGCAACGCGTCCCTGGAACGCCTTTTGGATGCCATGGAGGCCCCCCCATGGTGTCCTCTACCTGCTCTGGCCACAAGAAACCCAGCAATCTCACCACTCCGGCTTGGTAGGAGATGGCGGTGGTGATCAGAGTGTCAATGCTGTACAGAAGAGGTTGACCATCCAATGCAGATAAAGGGTGAATGATCTCATCCATGCAACCATCTCGTCACTCTAAACTCACCCACTCACAAGCCCATCACACACTCCTGGCATCTCACTCACTGCCAGCTCAAGGGACATCACCACTCACTCTCTCATCTGGCCTCATCCCTCTGGAGGCTGCCTCCTCAGCCCTCACCATCTTGAGGCCACTTGCACAGATCAACATGTGCCCCCCCCACACACACATCCTGCGATACCCGCCTTCCCCACTACAGCCCTCATCCTGCAGCCTCTTCCCTTGCCTCAGGCCACTTCTCCCCCCCTTCCCCAAGGAAGCCCTAGACCTACAGCCATTGAAAAGCCACCCCCACCTTATGGTTGTTCTGATAGGTAGAGACCTACCTGTGAACCCCCCCTAAAAGTGATGTGGTGCTGTGTGTGAAGCCTGGAGCTGGTGACTGCAGGTACTGCCTGAAGCAAGGTAGGCAAACAAACCTCAGCGGGCAATCATTGCTGACATGCTCGGATGATCCAGCGTGGGGTGGGGGGTGGGGGGGTGATGATTCCGTTGAGCTGGCCTTATAAGGATGTGCTGATGTATTATAGCGAAGTTCCCGATGTCTGATGGGAAATGTGGCCCACCATTGACGGGCAGAGCGAGCGACTGCAAACTGGTTTCACAACGCCGTGAAGCCGATTTTTGGCCTTCTTGCCATATTGTCCGCTCATGCCGCTAAACATGCCGGCCACCAACAGGCCCGGAATATTCCGCCCAGAGTGTTGCGGTGTGAAATGCTTTCAATGGTTGGTGCAGGGACCAGTGCATCTTTTAAGGGAGAATTGGGTAAGTACTGAAATCTGAGGAAGGGACAGGACTTTGGGTAGAGCAGGGGGATTCATATTGGTTTTCTTCATCTGAAAGCCGGCACAGTGATAAGGGAACAAAAGGCCTCGCCTGTGCTCTAATCCCCAGTGGTCTCTATGCTTCATAGTCCTTGCATTGGTTCATGGTCTATAAATGGTTCAGGGTTTCTGAAATGGCTAAGGGTCCCTCCAATGGATAAGGGTCTCTCCAGTGGATAAGGGTCTCTTACTGTGGGTTAAGGGTCTCTACTGTGGGTTAAGCGTCTCTCCAGTGGATAAGAGTCTCTACTGAGGATAAGGGTCTCTACTGTGGGTTAATGATCTCTACACTGGGTAATGGTCTCTCTATAGTATAAAGTGTGATCTTTACCTGGGGCAGGGTTGACTGAGGCTGGTCAGGTCTTTGCAATAATTAAAATCAGTAAAGAGGAGGAAATGGAGGAGCCAAAAGATAGAGAGCAGGAATCTAGCACTGGCAAACATCTGTCACTGATTATAAATTAAGTGCTTTTTGAATTCTCCAATTTGGCTCACATCCAAATTCTTTAACAGATTTATGGAAATTCTTGGCGGGATATAGTCCAGTGAAATGGGCTGTAAATATGTTGAAAAGTACACTCATTAAACAGCGTTTAATCCCCTTTAATCTTTATTTGCTCCTGAATTGCAGATTATGGCACATAGTCATTCTGTTAGCCCTGGTCATTTGGCAAGAAGTGAGTTTGTACTTTCCCCTTTTACTCATGGCCCTCCCTTCCCATGAAAGCGACTGACTCTGGTATCACAGAGACTGACACCACCTCAAGATTGTCTTCCCAAAGTGCAGATTAAAAAACAGAACCAGCCCATGGCCGCAATATTCTCCTTCCCTTTGTGGTGGGCGACTGTCCTAGCAACACTGTCAGGTTGGCCAGGAGACCAGGAGAATCCTAGGCCAGGATTCTCCCTGCCCACCGGCATCGGGGGTGCTGGGTGGAGTGAGTGGACAATATGGCGCGGTGGGTTTCACAAACCAGTTTGCGATCATCGGCTCAGCCTGCCGATGGGTGGGCCATGTTCCCCGCCATTGGACATCGGGAACCTCGTTGTGATACGTCTGCACGTCATTATTAGGCCTGCCCACCGGAATCGTCACCCCAGCTCCCCCCACCCCACTTGCTGGATCAGCCGCCCACATCAGTGGGAAAGCACGCCATCGTGTTTCACAAAAGCACATCACAGGCGGGCGCTTGGCGGGCTGCAATCTGAGGGGATCTCGAGGGTGAGGAGCTCAGTCACGTTGTGGAGCGCTCAGCATGGTCGCCTGTTGGACTTCAAACTTGAGGGGCAAGGGCAGCCCTGCTCAGCTGGGGGCAAGGGCAGCCCTGCTCATCCAGGGGCAAGAGTAGCCCAGCTCGTCCAGGGGCAAGAGTAGCCCTGTTCGTCCAGGAGCAAGAGTAGCCCAGCTCATCCAGGGGCAAGGGCAGCCCAGCTCATCCGGGGGCAAGAACAGCCCTGCTCGTCCAGGGGCAAGAGTAGGCCAGCTCGTCCAGGGGCAAGGGCAGCCCAGCTCGTCCAGGGGCAAGAACAGCCCTGCTTGTCCAGGGGCGAGTAAACCAGGTCATCCAGGGGCAAGAGTAGCCCTGCTCGTCCAGGGATAAGGACAGCGCTGTGGTCAAGGTGACTTGGGGCTGCCCTGTGGTTGAATGTAGTGCACAAGTATTCGGGGTGGGGTGGCGGTGGGTGAGGGAAGCAGACACGCATTAGGGACACCTTGTATAAAGTGACCATTCCTCTACAGCTGAGACAGTTCAGGCGCAGCCACATTGATATGATTGGAGTTGGGCCTCTAGCTTATCTGCCCACACAAGCAATACAGAGGCATGAAAGTGCTACTGAGTGCTCCAGAGTTTTTCACTCCTTGGGCACAGACTGCAAACTAATGAGTGTTTTAGTGAACTGCAGAATAGTTGGACGACTGGGCACATTGTACAATCTCCTTGCTGAAGCTGGGCCATGGAGCAGTCACTGGTGGAGGCGTTCACAGCCCCTTGGCAATGTCAGCATCCTGGTTTGGACCAGTCTCCCTCATGGTTCAAGCTAACAGGACAGCCTTGCAGTGTGGGTTAGGAGAATGCCTGTGTCTGAGCTGAGGGCACAGCCTGCAGTCCAATGGGTAAAGCTGCTGCCAATGGGTCAGGTGGAGAGGGGCAGAGGTTGGTGGGGTTTCAGACAGTCATGCAGCGCAGTAAACACTGACCATCCAAGTGGTGACCAGCACTGTCTAGGATGTGTTAAGGAGCCTTCAGACTTAACCAGGACAGGTTCTTAGAATACCCAAGCTAACCCACTTTCACCTTTCATCCTGCAGGAGGAGTACATTAGGATAAAAACAAAAAAAACCGTGGATGCTGGAAATCCAAAACAAAAACAGAAACAGAAATACCTGGAAAAACTCAGCAGGTCTGGCAGCATCGGGGGAGAGGAACACAGTTAATGTTTCGAGTCCTCATGACCCTCCAAGAGAACTAAGTAAAAATAGGAAAGGGGTGAAATATAAGCTGGTTTAAGTGGGGGGGGTGGTTGGGGGGGGGCAGTGTGGGGGTGGGGTTGTTGGGACAAGCAGCCAGTGATAGGAGATAACTAAAAGACGTCACAGACAAAAGAACAAAGAGGTGTTGAAGGTGGTGATATTATCTAAAAGAATGTGCTAATTAAGAGTGGAGAGCAGGACAAACAAGGTAGCTCTAGTGGGGATGGGGTGAAATAAGACTAAAAGGGCATAAAAGGTATAGATGATTAATGGGTGGAAATACATTTAAAAATAATGGAAATAGGTGGGAAAAGAAAAAATCTATATAAATTATTGGAAAAAACAAAAAGGAGGGAGAAGAAACAGAAAGGGGGTGCGGACGGAGGAGAGAGTTCATGATCTAAAATTGTTGAAAGTGCCTAGTCTGAAGTTGAGGTGCTGTTCCTCCAGTTTGTGTTGGGCTTCACTGGAACAATCCAGCAAGCCAAGGATGGACATGTGGGAATGAGAGCAGGGTGGAGTGTTGAAATGGCAAGCAACAGGGAGGTCTGGGTCATGCTTGCGGACAGACTGAAGGTGTTCTGCAAAGCAGTCACCCAGTCTGTGTTTGATCTCTCCAATGTAGAGGAAACCGCATTGGGAGCAGCGAATGCAGTAGACTAAATTGAGGGAAGTGCAAGTGAAAGGTGCTTCACTTGAAAGGAGTGTTTAGGCCCTTGGACAGTGAGGAGAGGGGATGTAAAGGGGCAGGTGTTGCATCTTCTGCGGTTGCATGGGAAGGTGCCGTGGGAGCGGGTTGAGGAATAGGGGGTGATGGAGGAGTGGAGCAGGGCGTCCCGGAGGGAACGATCCCTATGGAATGCCACCGGGGGGGGTGAAGGGAAGATGTGTTTGGTGGTGGCATCAAGCTGGAGTTGGCGGAAATGGCGGAGGATGATCCTTTGAATGCGGAGGCTGGTGGGGTGATAAGTGAGGACAAGGGGGACCCTATCATGTTTCTGGGAGGGAGGAGAAGGCATGAGGGCGGATGTGCAGGAGATGGGCTGGACACGGTTGAGGGCGCTGTCAACCACCGTGGGTGGAAAACCTCGGTTAAGGAAGAAGGAGGACATGTCAGAGGAACTGTTTTTGAAAGTGGCATCATCAGAACAGATGCGACGGAGGCAAAGGAACTGAAAGAATGGGATGGAGTCCTTACAGGAAGCGGGGTGTGAGGAGCTGTAGTCGAGGTAGCTGTGGGAGTCGGTGGGTTTGTAATGGATATTGGTGGACAGTCTATCACCAGAGATTGAGACAGAGAGGTTAAGGAAGAGAAGGGAAGTGTCAGTGATGGACCATTTGAAAATGATGGAGGGGTGGAGATTGGAAGCAAAATTAATAAATTTTTCCAGGTCTCGACGAGAGCATGAAGCAGCACCGAAATAATCATCGATGTACCGGAGAAAGAGTTGTGGAAGGGGGCCGGAGTAGGACTGGAACAAGGAATGTTCCACATACCCCATAAAGAGACAGGCATAGCTGGGGCCCATGCGGGTACCCATAGCCACACCTTTTATTTGGAGGAAGTGAGAGGAGTTAAAGGAGAAATTGTTCAGTGTGAGAACAATTTCAGCCAGACGGAGGAGAGTAGTGGTGGATGGGGATTGTTCGGGCCTCTGTTCAAGGAAGAAGCAGGGAGCCCTCAGACCATCCTGGTGGGGGATGGAGGTGTAGAGGGATTGGACGTCCATGGTGAAGAGGAAGCGGTTGGGGCCAGGGAACTGGAAATTGTTGATGTGACATAAGGTATCAGAGGAATCACGGATGTAGGTGGGAAGGGACTGGACAAGGGGAGAGGGAAGGGAGTCAAGATAGCGAGAAATGAGTTCCGTGGGGCAGGAACAGGCTGACATGATCGGTCTGCCGGGATAGTTCTGTTTGTGGATTTTGGGTAGGAGTTAGAAGCGGGCCTTCCGAGGTTGGGCAACTATCAGGTTGAAAGCTGTGGAAGGAAGATCTTCAGAGGAGATGAGGTCAGTGACAGTCCTGGAAACAATGGCTTGATGTTCAGTGGTGGGGTCATGGTCCAGGGAGAGGTAGGAGGAAGTGTCTGTGAGTTGAGGCTCAGCCTCTGTGAGGTAGAGGTCAGTGCGCCAGACAACAACAGCACCACCCTTGTCAGCGGGTTTGATGACAATGTCAGGGTTGGACCTGAGAGAACGGAGTGCAGTAAGTTCAGAGAGAGACAGGTTAGAATGGGTGAGAGGAGCAGAGAAATTAAGACGACTAATGTCACGCCAACAGTTCTCAATGAAAAGATCAAGAGAAGGTAAGAATCCAGAGGGAGGGGTCCAGGTGGAGGGAGAATATTGGAGGTGGGTAAAAGGATCCGTTGAACGGGGAGAGGACTCCTGCCCAAAGAAGTGAGCCCGGAGACGAAGGCGGTGGAAGAAGAGTTCAGCATCATGCCGAGCCTGAAATTCATTGAGATGAGGGCGTAAGGGTATGAAACTAAGTCCTTTGCTGAGCACTGAACGTTCAGCATCGGAGAGGGGAAGGTCAGGGGGTATGGTGAGTACACGGCCGGGGCTGGGATTGGAAGATGGGGTGGGGACGGAGGGACAGGCAGGGGTGGAGGGTCCTAGATGGGTGTTGGTGTCGATGAGTTGTTGCAGCTTGCGTTCCTTAGCACTTGAGAGAATGAGAAAAAGTTTCTTGTTGAGGCGTCGGATGAGGCGAAGAATAAAATGAAACCGGGGGTACAGACAGCTTAGAAATAGGGTGCGGTGGTGCTGCTGGAGGGAGAGGTCGAGTGTGTTCAACAAACGCAGAAGATGCAACACCTGCCCCTTCACTTCCCCTCTCCTCACCGTCCAAAGGCCCAAACACTCCTTTCAAGTGAAGCAGCATTTCACTTGCATTTCCCTCAATTTAGTCTACTGCATTCATTGCTCCCAATGTGGTTTCCTCTACATTGGAGAGACCAAACACAGACTGGGTGACCGCTTTGCGGAACACCTTCGGTCTGTCCGCAAGAATGACCCAAACCTCCCTGTCACTTGCCATTTTAACACCCCACCCTGCTCTCATTCCCACATGTCTGTCCTGGGCCTGCTGCAATGTTCCAGTGAAGCTCAATGCAAACTGGAGGAACAGCACCTCATCTTCCGACTAGGCACTTTACAGCCTTCTGGACTGAAAATTGAATTCAACAATTTTAGATCATGAACTCCCTCCTCCATCCCCACTCATCTTCTGTTTCTTCCCCCTCCTTTTTGTTTTTTCCAATAATTTATATAGATTTTTCTTTTCCCACCTTTCAGGCAATTCTCCACCGGTCTGTGACCTCTCCCTCTTGTTGTGTGCCAGCTTGTCCTGCATGAATAGAGATGGAAAGAGTGTAAGCAGGATGCCTGTCAGGCCAGATGGTAAGTATGCCTGGCACGTGTGAGTGGTGAGTGGTCCCATGACTGGGATGACGACAATGAAGCTGTGTGTGTGTGTGAGAGAGAAAGTGAATAGTGATGTCCCTTGCACTGGCAGTGAGTGAGGGCCCTGTGGGTGTGTGATGTGTTGTGAGTGTGTGAGCTGAGAGTGTGAGAAGAGTGACTTACCCTGGCGGAACGGAGGAGATTATTCATCCTCTTGTGGCACTGGGTGGCTCTCCTCTTTGGAAGGGCGTTGGCACTGACCACCACTGGCACCACCTCCCAAGCTGGGTTGGTCACGCCGCTGTCCATCCTGGGGCCAGAGAGGGGATAGAGGACATCATGGCCACCTCCAGGGCATCCAAAAGGCGTTCCAGTGACGTATCGCTAAACATGGGGACTGCAGGCTTCTTGTCTTTTGTGGACATCTTCCCTGCAGCGGTTGTGAGCTGGAAGCGCTGAGATGTGTGCATGTGGCTGGACTTTAACTGTGAGGCCCGGAGTGATGAAGCGACGAGGTGATGGTGTGGCAGGAGAACGAGAAGCCGGCTCGCCATGGAAACAGCGTGTTTCCCGGGAACGTGTAAGGAATATGGCGTGTATGGGACGATACAGTGTGAAAACCCGCCATGTCGGCCACAATGTTTTACACGCCAGTTACCACACTTAATGCAAATCCGGGACAATTCTGCCCATAGAATACAGCAATGAAGGAGGCCATTTGGCCCATTGCATCTGTGCTGGTTCTCTGCTTGAGCAATTCACCCATTGCCACTCCCCTGCCTTTTCCCTGCAGCCGTGCAATTTTTTCCTTTTCGGACACTGATCCAATTTTCCTTTGAGAGCCACGATCGACCCTGTCTCCATCATACTCTCAGACAGTGCATTCCAGACCCTAACCACTCGATTGACCCTGTCTCCATCACACTCTCAGACAGTGCATTCCAGACCCTAACCACTTGATTGACCCTGTCTCCACCACACTCTCAGACAGTGCATTCCAGATCCTAACCACTCGATTGACCCTGTCTCCCCCACACTCTCAGACAGTGCATTCCAGATCCTAACTACTCGATTGACCCTGTCTCCAGAACACTCTCAGACAGTGCATTCCAGATCCTAACTACTCGATTGACCCTGTCTCCAGAACCCTCTCAGACAGTGCATTCCAGATCCTAACCACTCGATTGACCCTGTCTCCACCGCATTCTCATGCAGTGCATTCCAGATCCTAACTACTCGATTGATTCTGCCTCCACCACACTCTCAGACAGTGCATTCCAGATCCTAACCACTTGATTGACCCTGTCTCCACTACACTCTCAGACAGTGCATTCCAGATCCTAACCACTCGATTGACCCTGTCTCCACCACACTCTCAGACAGTGCATTCCAGATCCTAACCACTCGATTGACCCTGTCTCCAGAACACTCTCAGACAGTGCATTCCAGACCCTAACCACTCGATTGACCCACTCTCCACCACACTCTCAGACAGTGCATTCCAGATCCTAACCACTCGATTGACCCTGTCTCCACCACACTCTCAGACAGTGCATTCCAGACCCTAACCACTCGATTGACCCTGTCTCCACCACACTCTCAGACAGTGCATTCCAGATCCTAACCACTCGATTGACCCTGTCTCCACCACACTCTCAGACAGTGCATTCCAGACCCTAACCACTCGATTGACCCTGTCTCCACCACACTCTCAGACAGTGCATTCCAGATCCTAACCACTCGATTGACCCTGTCTCCACCACACTCTCAGGCAGTGCATTCCAGACCCTAACCACTCGATTGACCCTGTCTCCACCACACTCTCAGGCAGTGCATTCCAGATCCTAACTACTCGATTGACCCTGTCTCCAGAACACTCTCAGACAGTGCATTCCAGATCCTAACCACTCGATTGACCCTGTCTCCACCGCATTCTCATGCAGTGCATTCCAGATCCTAACTACTCGATTGATTCTGCCTCCACCACACTCTCAGACAGTGCATTCCAGATCCTAACCACTTGATTGACCCTGTCTCCACTACACTCTCAGACAGTGCATTCCAGATCCTAACCACTCGATTGACCCTGTCTCCACCACACTCTCAGACAGTGCATTCCAGATCCTAACCACTCGATTGACCCTGTCTCCAGAACACTCTCAGACAGTGCATTCCAGACCCTAACCACTCGATTGACCCACTCTCCACCACACTCTCAGACAGTGCATTCCAGATCCTAACCACTCGATTGACCCTGTCTCCACCACACTCTCAGACAGTGCATTCCAGACCCAAACCACTTGATTGACCCTGACTCCACCACACTCTCAGACAGTGCATTCCAGATCCTAACCACTCGATTGACCCTGTCTCCACCACACTCTCAGACAGTGCATTCCAGACCCTAACCACTCGATTGACCCTGTCTCCACCACACTCTCAGACAGTGCATTCCAGATCCTAACCACTCGATTGACCCTGTCTCCACCACACTCTCAGGCAGTGCATTCCAGACCCTAACCACTCGATTGACCCTGTCTCCACCACACTCTCAGGCAGTGCATTCCAGATCCTAACTACTCGATTGATTCTGCCTCCACCACACTCTCAGACAGTGCATTCCAGATCCTAACCACTTGATTGACCCTGTCTCCACTACACTCTCAGACAGTGCATTCCAGATCCTAACCACTCGATTGACCCTGTCTCCACCACACTCTCAGACAGTGCATTCCAGATCCTAACCACTCGATTGACCCTGTCTCCAGAACACTCTCAGACAGTGCATTCCAGACCCTAACCACTCGATTGACCCACTCTCCACCACACTCTCAGACAGTGCATTCCAGATCCTAACCACTCGATTGACCCTGTCTCCACCACACTCTCAGACAGTGCATTCCAGACCCTAACCACTCGATTGACCCTGTCTCCACCACACTCTCAGACAGTGCATTCCAGATCCTAACCACTCGATTGACCCTGTCTCCACCACACTCTCAGACAGTGCATTCCAGACCCTAACCACTCGATTGACCCTGTCTCCACCACACCCTCAGACAGTGCATTCCAGATCCTAACCACTCGATTGACCCTGTCTCCACCACACTCTCAGACAGTGCATTCCAGACCCTAACCACTCGATTGACCCTGTCTCCACCACACTCTCAGGCAGTGCATTCCAGACCCTAACCACTCGATTGACCCTGTCTCCATCGCACTCACTGACAGTGAATTCCAGATCCTAACTACTCTCTGTGCTGAAATGTTCCTCCTCATGTCTCCATTGTTTCTTTTGCCGATTGCCTTAAATCTGTGTCCCCCAGGCTACTGATCCTTCCATCGATGGAAACGGTTTCACCCTGTCTACTTTGTCCAGACCCCTCATGGTTTTGAACACCTATATCAAATCTCCTCTCAACCTTCCCTTCGTCAAGAAGAACAGTCCTAACTTCTCCAATCTATCCACGTTACTGAGGTTTCTCATCCCTGGAACCATCCTTGTGAATCTTTTCTGTGCTCTCTCGCCTGCCTCCACACCCTTTCCTGCAGTGTGATACCCAGAAGTGGATGTAATACTACAGTTGAGGTTGAACCAGTGTTTTATACACTGAAGGATTTTCTTCCATGTTCAGGTACTAACAAAACATTCACCTGAGCAAGCCAGAAATAAACTCTTGCATCTATTTAGCTTTGTTCACGACCTGAATGTGCTCCAAAGTGTGTCAAAGCCGATGAAGTACTTTTGAAGTGCAGTTCATGCAGTGATATAGGCAAACAAGGGGAGATGGTGGTGTCGTGGTAATATCACTGGGTGAGTAATCCAAAGGCCCAGGTGCATGCTCTGCTTGGAAAAATCTCACCGGGACACCTGGTGGAATTTAAATTTAATGGATAAAATCTGGAATTGAAAGCTAGTCTCAGTAATGGTGACCATGAAACTATTATCGATTGTTGTAAAAACCCATTGGATTCACCAATGTCCTTTAGGGAAGGAAATCTGCTGTCCTTACCTGGTCTGACCTACATGTGACTCCAGACCCACAGCAATGTGGTTGACTCTTAGCTGCCCTCTGACATAGTCTGACAAGCCATTCAGCTCAAGACCAATTAGGGATGGGCATCAAATGCTGGCCTTGCCAGTGACACCTGCATCCCCTGAAAGAACAAGAAAACACAGCAGCCAGTTTGTGCACAGCAAGATCCCACAAGCAGCAAAGTGAAACCGGAACAGATAATCTGCTTTTGTAATGCTGGCTGAGGGACAACAGGGAGAACCCATCTGCCCTTTATCTAAATAGCACCAAGGAGTTTTTTTTTGCACCTGAGAGGGCAGAGAAGGCCTCAGTTTAATGTCTCACTCCTGACAGTGCAGCACTCCGCTAATCATGTGCTCAAGCCTCTCAGGTGGGATCTGAACCCATGATTTCCTGATATAGAGGCAAGAAAGCCACTCGCTGAATCTACAATAATGTGTTTCCTGAAAGGTGGCACCTCCGGCATGTAGTGTAAAGGGTTAATGTTAAATATGCAAATAGACGGTCTACATCATCAGTGATGTAAGATCACATGACAGCAGAATATGCTGAGAGATAGTTCTATGTGAAGCCTTGTGCTAAACCTTGTAATGTTCATAGTTAGAAGAATGTTCAATAAAAGTTAAAGTTTACCAACAGCCTTGCCTCCAATGGTCTCTATCAATCGTGACAAAGGACAAGCTAAGGTAAGATCCAGAAGGCTGGTAACAGGAGGCGGCAGCTGAAAAGACAACAGAAAAAGCACCAAGCAAAGGGCCCAGCGACTGGAAAAAGCAGCAAAAGAAACAAATTTTGAGGAAAGGACAGGATGGGGAAAATTCCAACAGAACTCAAAGAAAGGTTAGAGCAAAGGAAAGCCAAAGAGAACATCTTACCCTTACCAGAATGCTTTGAACTCATGGAAGGCCTGGGACGAGCTGAGAAGTGGCAGAACTGGCATTTTAGGTTTACCAAGTACAGAATTGCTTCAGGACTAGCAGAGAAGCCTAGCAAGGAACAGGTCAGTACCCTTCTCTATGCCATAGGCAGTAGTGCAGACGATTTCATGGTCAGTCAGGGCATAAACAAAGAAGCTGAGACATACAAAGAGGCTATAAAAGCCTTTGGCACTGTTTTAAAATTGGGGGTCTCCCTTTTAGGACAGAGATGAGGAGAAATTTTTTCCCTCAAGAGGAACTACTTTGGAACTCTCTGCCTCAGAAGGCAGGGCCATTGAATATTTTTAAGGCCATGGGAGATCGATTCTTGTTACGCAAGGGAATCAAAGGTTATCAGGGGAGGTGGGAATGTGGAATTTGAAACACAAACACATCAGCCCTGATCTTAAGGAATGGTGGAGCAGGCTCGAGGGGCCGAAGGTCCTACTTCTGCTCCTATTTCGTATGGTCGCATGTTGATATGCTGGTATATTTCAGCCTTAGGTGGAACAGCATCATAAAGGGGCAAAGATCAGTAGGCGTTTCCAGAGACACTGGGAGAGATCGTAGAATCCCAATTAACGATTTACGTCGACCAGCTAAGAATTCTGAATGTAAGGCCCTGAAAGATGAATTAATTCTGGATCATGTTGCTGTGGGGTCCTTAGAGGAGATTTGATCAGATTTTCCACAATTGAGGGAGGATTTAGTGCTGTCAAGGCGGGCAGAAGTGAGAAAGTGAAACCTTGCTTTTTTCCGCAGTGACAGAGTGATTTTATGGAGAAGAGTGGCTGACACAGTGCAGTTTGTCGGACACAGAAGCAGTCGTGCACCTACTCAGAAACAGGGATAGGGCGAAGGGGGCAATGTAGCCACCATTACTCAGTGTCTTCACCGTGGTGGGAATGGGCTGCATCAGCACAGAGAACGTGGAGTGCCATTTCTGCACGAGGAGGGGACATTTTAAATCTATATGCTGCGGAGAAAAAGCCCCTCATACAGAAGTTTAAGGATAAACCAATTAAAACATGTAGCGTTGAAGAAATTGAAAATGGAAAATTCTTGGGAAATCTTCTGCCTGGTTTTATCCAGGTTTTCACATGGTTCCATTAGTTTCCGGTGCTCCCCGTTCACAGAACTGGCTTCAATCTTCTCAAAACCACTGAATAAGTTTAGAAATTCTGTTCTGAATTCTTTCGGTTTTTCTTGTTTTCCACTCCATAGAGGATTGTAGGTCTGTGCAAGCTGTTCAGCCGAACAGTGAACACTATTGGCTCTGGATCACTTTTCTTTATTCATTAATGGGATGTGTGCATCACTGGGTAGGCCAGCATTTATTGCCCATTATGGATCATTGTGGTCAATGGACAAAAAATAAACTTCAAATTAGACACTAGAGCAGTTCTCTCAGAAACAGAACAGTGGTTAAAGCAAAACTCTCTCCAGCCATTGGCTATACAACTACTTGGTCCTGAAGGTCAAGGGACAGCTGACCGCTAAACTTCAGCGCAAAGGAAGAGAAATCCCAGACAATGGGTGTACCTGCACCACATGGACTGCAGCGGTTCAAGAAGGCAGCTCACCACCACCTTCTCAAGGGGCAATTAGGGATGGGCAATAAATGCTGGGCCCAGCCAGCGACACCCACATCCCGTGAATGAATAAAGAAAAGTGGCACTAAATTCATTTTTTTTCTCTTCATGGTTTTCCAGAGGAACCAACTCTGACCTGAGGAATCCTTGCAGCATTTGAAGGTCGTTCGATTCTCCCAACTTACCCAGAAATACACTGTCGTATTCCCTTAGTAACTCAGGAACTCCTTCTGTTCTCAAGTGAAATATTTCAGACCAGCTGAGCTCGATTTTTTGTAACCTGTAAAGGAGAAAGAAAATGAGTATCATCCAAATCGTTCCAGAAACTAACGTCAATGTCATAGAGTACAGGACATACGAGAACTCCAGCCAGAGGAATCAGTCTGGATTAGAAACCAGAATCGCAAAGGCCAATCTTTGGAAAAAACACTGCATCTGCGAACTTATCTTGAAGAGACTGAAAATGGAGGAAGAAACAGAAGTGCAATTGTGTCCACAAGAAGAGAACCATCGCTGGAAAGGACCAGTTACCCAGAAGATCAGGAATAACTTGAACAGAGAGCCGGGCGTCTCTGATAATTCACATACTGCTCAAGGGAGTTCGAGGAAGAACATGGAGAACTTGAATTATGTACATCTCAGAGACAGCTGAGAAGAAAGTGGGGGAAGTTGGTAAAACCACCACAATGGTTATCTCTGTGAACCAGGGAAGACGGCAGGGACTTCATGGGGAGATGTAGGACAGTGTAAATAATGTATTTAATAGAGTCAGAGACTTCATGGGGAGATGAAGGATAGTGTAAATAATGTATCTAATAGAGTCAGAGACTTCATGGGGAGATGTAGGATAATGTAAATAATGTATCTAATAGAGTCAGAGACTTCATGGGGAGATGTAGGATAGTGTAAATAATGTATTTAATAGAGTCAGAGACTTAAAGGGGAGATGTAGGATAGTGTAATTAATGTATTTAATAGAGTCAGAGACTTCGGGGGGAGATGTAGGATAGCGTAAATAATGTATTTAATAGAGTCAGAGACATCCTGGGGAGATGTAGGATAGTGTAAATAATGTATTTAATAGAGTCAGAAACTTCATGGGGAGATGTAGGATAGTGTAAATAATGTATTTAATAGAGTCAGAGACTTCGGGGGGAGATGTAGGATAGTGTAAATAATGTATTTAATAGAGTCAGAGACTTCATGGGGAGATTTAGGATAGTATAAATAATGTATTTAATAGAGTCAGAGACCTCATGGGAGGATGTAGGATAGTGTAAATAATGTATTTAATAGAGTCAGAGACTTCGGGGGAGATGTAGGATAGTGTAAATAATGTATTTAGTAGAGTCAGAGACTTCGGAGCAGATGTAGAATAGTGTAAATAATGTATTTAATAGAGTCAGAAACTTCATGGGGAGATGTAGGATAGTGTAAATAATGTATTTAATAGAGTCAGAGACTTCGGGGGGAGATGTAGGATAGTGTAAATAATGTATTTAATAGAGTCAGAGACTTCATGGGGAGATGTAGGATAGTGTAAATAATGTATTTAATAGAGTCAGAGACTTCATGGGGAGATGTAGGATAGTGTAAATAATGTATTTAATAGAGTCAGAGACTTCGGGGGGAGATGTAGGATAGTGTAAATAATGGATCTAATAGAGTCAGAGACTTCATGGGGAGATGTAGGATAGTGTAAATAATGTATTTAATAGAGTCAGAGACTTCATGGGGAGATGTAGGATAGTGTAAGTAATTTATTTAATAGAGTCAGAGATTTCGGGGGGAGATGTAGGATAGTGTAAATAATGTATTTAATAGACAGAGACTTCATGGGGAGATGTAGGATAGTGTAAATAATGTATTTAATAGAGTCAGAGACTTCATGGGGAGATGTAGGATAGTGTAAATAATGTATTTAATAGAGTCAGAGAATTCGGGGGGAGATGTAGGCTAGTGTAAATAATGTTATTAATAGAGTCAGAGACTTCATGGGGACATGTAGGATAGTGTAAATAATGTATATAATAGAGTCAGAGACTTCATGGGGAGATGTAGGATAGTGTAAATAATGTATTTAATAGAGTCAGAGACTTCATGGGGAGATGTAGGATAGTGTAAGTAATGTATTTAATAGAGTCAGAGATTTCGGGGGGAGATGTAGGATAGTGTAAATAATGTACTTAATAGAGTCAGAGACTTCATGGGGAGATGTAGGATAGTGTAAATAATGTATTTAATAGAGTCAGAGACTTCATGGGGAGATGTAGGATAGTGTAAATAATGTATTTAATAGAGTCAGAGACTTCATGGGGAGATGTAGGATAGTGTAAATAATGTATTTAATAGAGTCAGAGAATTCGGGGGGAGATGTAGGCTAGTGTAAATAATGTTATTAATAGAGTCCGAGACTTCATGGGGAGATGTAGGATAGTGTAAATAATGTATTTTATAGAGTCAGAGAATTCAAGGGGAGCTGTAGGATAGTGTAAATAATGTATTTAATAGAGTCAGAGACTTCATGGGGAGATGTAGGATAATGTAAATAATGTATTTAATAGAGACAGAGACTTCGGGGGGAGATGTAGGATAGTGTAAATAATGTATTGAATAGAGTCAGAGACTTCATGGGGAGATTTAGGATAGTATAAATAATGTATTTAATAGAGTCACAGACTTCATGGGAGGATGTAGGATAGTGTAAATAATGTATTTAATAGAGTCAGAGACTTCGGGGGAGATGTAGGATAGTGTAAATAATGTATTTAGTAGAGTCAGAGACTTCGGAGCAGATGTAAAATAGTGTAAATAATGTATTTAATAGAGTCAGAAACTTCATGGGGAGATGTAGGATAGTGTAAATAATGTATTTAATAGAGTCAGAGACTTCGGGGGGAGATGTAGGATAGTGTAAATAATGTATTTAATAGAGTCAGAGACTTCATGGGGAGATGTAGGATAGTGTAAATAATGGATCTAATAGAGTCAGAGACTTCATGGGGAGATGTAGGATAGTGTAAATAATGTATTTAATAGAGTCAGAGACTTCATGGGGAGATGTAGGATAGTGTAAGTAATTTATTTAATAGAGTCAGAGATTTCGGGGGGAGATGTAGGATAGTGTAAATAATGTATTTAATAGACAGAGACTTCATGGGGAGATGTAGGATAGTGTAAATAATGTATTTAATAGAGTCAGAGACTTCATGGGGAGATGTAGGATAGTGTAAATAATGTATTTAATAGAGTCAGAGAGTTCATGGGGAGATGTAGGATAGTGTAAATAATGTATTTAATAGAGTCAGAGACTTCATGGGGAGATGTAGGATAGTGTAAGTAATTTATTTAATAGAGTCAGAGATTTCGGGGGGAGATGTAGGATAGTGTAAATAATGTATTTAATAGACAGAGACTTCATGGGGAGATGTAGGATAGTGTAAATAATGTATTTAATAGAGTCAGAGACTTCATGGGGAGATGTAGGATAGTGTAAATAATGTATTTAATAGAGTCAGAGACTTCATGGGGAGATGTAGGATAGTGTAAATAATGTATTTAATAGAGTCAGAGAATTCGGGGGGAGATGTAGGCTAGTGTAAATAATGTTATTAATAGAGTCAGAGACTTCATGGGGAGATGTAGGATAGTGTAAATAATGTATATAATAGAGTCTGAGACTTCATGGGGAGATGTAGGATAGTGTAAATAATGTATTTAATAGAGTCAGAGACTTCATGGGGAGATGTAGGATAGTGTAAATAATGTATTTAATAGAGTCAGAGACTTCGGGGGGAGATGTAGGATAGTGTAAATAATGTATTTAATAGAGTCAGAGACTTCATGGGGAGATTTAGGATCGGATAAATAATGTATTTAATAGAGTCAGAGACCTCATGGGAGGATGTAGGATAGTGTAAATAATGTATTTAATAGAGTCAGAGACTTCGGGGGAGATGTAGGATAGTGTAAATAATGTATTTAGTAGAGTCAGAGACTTCGGAGCAGATGTAGAATAGTGTAAATAATGTATTTAATAGAGTCAGAAACTTCATGGGGAGATGTAGGATAGTGTAAATAATGTATTTAATAGAGTCAGAGACTTCGGGGGGAGATGTAGGATAGTGTAAATAATGTATTTAATAGAGTCAGAGACTTCATGGGGAGATGTAGGATAGTGTAAATAATGTATCTAATAGAGTCAGAGACTTCATGGGGAGATGTAGGATAGTGTAAGTAATTTATTTAATAGAGTCAGAGATTTCGGGGGGAGATGTAGAATAGTGTAAATAATGTATTTAATAGACAGAGACTTCATGGGGAGATGTAGGATAGTGTAAATAATGTATTTAATAGAGTCAGAGACTTCATGAGGAGATGTAGGATAGTGTAAATAATGTATTTAATAGAGTCAGAGACTTCATGGGGAGATGTAGGATAGTGTAAATAATGTATTTAATAGAGTCAGAGAATTCGGGGGGAGATGTAGGCTAGTGTAAATAATGTTATTAATAGAGTCAGAGATTTCATGGGGAGATGTACGATAGTGTAAATAATGTATATAATAGAGTCTGAGACTTCATGGGGAGATGTAGGATAGTGTAAATAATGTATTTAATAGAGTCAGAGACTTCATGGGGAGATGTAGGATAGTGTAAGTAATGTATTTAATAGAGTCAGAGATTTCGGGGGGAGATGTAGGATAGTGTAAATAATGTATTTAATAGAGTCAGAGACTTCATGGGGAGATGTAGGATAGTGTAAATAATGTATTTAATAGAGTCAGAGACTTCATGGGGAGATGTAGGATAGTGTAAATAATGTATTTAATAGAGTCAGAGACTTCGGGGGAGATGTAGGATAGTGTAAATAATGTATTTAATAGAGTCAGAGACTTCATGGGGAGATGTAGGATAGTGTAAATAATGTATTTAATAGAGTCAGAGACTTCAGGGGGAGATGTAGGATAGTGTAAATAATGTATTTAATAGAGTCAGAGACTTCATGGGGAGATGTAGGATAGTGTAAATAATGTATTTAATAGAGTCAGAGACTTCATGGGGAGATGTAGGATAGTGTAAATAATGTATTTAATAGAGTCAGAGACTTCATGGGGAGATGTAGGATAGTGTAAATAATGTATTTAATAGAGTCAGAGACTTCATGGGGAGATGTAGGATAGTGTAAATAATGTATTTAATAGAGTCAGAGACTTCATGGGGAGATGTAGGATAGTTTAAATAATGTATTTAATAGAGTCAATGACTTCATGGGGAGATGTAGGATAGTGTAAATAATGTATTTAATAGAGTCAGAGACTTCATGGGGAGATGTAGGATAGTGTAAATAATGTATTTAATAGAGTCAGAGACTTCATGGGGAGATGTAGGATAGTGTAAATAATGTATTTAATAGAGTCAGAGACTTCATGGGGAGATGTAGGATAGTGTAAATAATGTATTTAATAGAGTCAGAGACTTCATGGGGAGATGTAGGATAGTGTAAATAATGTATTTAATAGAGTCAGAGACTTCATGGGGAGATGTAGGATAGTGTAAATAATGTATTTAATAGAGTCAGAGACTTCATGGGGAGATGTAGGATAGTGTAAATAATGTATTTAATAGAGTCAGAGACTTCATGGGGAGATGTAGGATAGTGTAAATAATGTATTTAATAGAGTCAGAGACTTCATGGGGAGATGTAGGATAGTGTAAATAATGTATTTAATAGAGTCAGAGACTTCATGGGGAGATGTAGGATAGTGTAAATAATGTATTTAATAGAGTCAGAGACTTCATGGGGAGATGTAGGGTAGAGTAAATAATGTATTTAATAGAGTCAGAGACTTCATGGGGAGATGTAGGATAGTGTAAATAACGAATCAAATAGAGTCAGAGACTTCATGGGGAGATGTAGGATAGTGTAAATAATGTATTTAATAGAGTCAGAGACTTCATGGGGAGATGTAGGATAGTGTAAATAATGTATTTAATAGAGTCAGAGACTTCATGGGGAGATGTAGGATAGTGTAAATAATGTATTTAATAGAGTCAGAGACTTCATGGGGAGATGTAGGATAGTGTAAATAATGTATTTAATAGAGTCAGAGACTTCATGGGGAGATGTAGGATAGTGTAAATAATGTATTTAATAGAGTCAGAGACTTCATGGGGAGATGTAGGATAGTGTAAATAATGTATTTAATAGAGTCAGAGACTTCATGGGGAGATGAAGGATAGTGTAAATAATGTATTTAATAGAGTCAGAGAGTTCATGGGGGAGATGTAGGATAGTGTAAATAATGTATTTAATAGAGTCAGAGACTTCATGGGGAGATGTAGGATAGAGTAATTAATGTATTTCATAGAGTCAGAGACTTCGGGGGGAGATGTAGGATAGTGTAAATAATGTATTTAATAGAGTCAGAGACTTCATGGGGAGATGTAGGATAGTGTAAATAATGTATTTAATAGAGTCAGAGACTTCATGGGGAGATGTAGGATAGTGTAAATAATGTATTTAATAGAGTCAGAGACTTCATGGGGAGATGTAGGATAGTGTAAATAATGTTATCAATAGAGTCAGAGACTTCATGGGGAGATGTAGGATAGTGTAAATAATGTATTTAATAGAGTCAGAGACTTCATGGGGAGATGTAGGATAGTGTAAATAATGTATTTAATAGAGTCAGAGACTTCGGGGGAGATGTAGGATAGTGTAAATAATGTATTTAATAGAGTCAGAGACTTCATGGGGAGATGTAGGATAGTGTAAATAATGTATTTAATAGAGTCAGAGACTTCATGGGGAGATGTAGGATAGTGTAAATAATGTATTTAATAGAGTCAGAGACTTCATGGGGAGATGTAGGATAGTGTAAATAATGTATTTAATAGAGTCAGAGACTTCGGGGGAGATGTAGGATAGTGTAAATAATGTATTTAATAGAGTCAGAGACTTCATGGGGAGATGTAGGATAGTGTAAATAATGTATTTAATAGAGTCAGAGACTTCATGGGGAGATGTAGGATAGTGTAAATAATGTATTTAATAGAGTCAGAGACTTCATGGGGAGATGTAGGATAGTGTAAATAATGTATTTAATAGAGTCAGAGACTTCATGGGGAGATGTAGGATAGTGTAAATAATGTATTTAATAGAGTCAGAGACTTCATGGGGAGATGTAGGATAGTGTAAATAATGTATTTAATAGAGTCAGAGACTTCATGGGGAGATGTTGGATAGTGTAAATAATGAATTTAATAGAGTCAGAGACTTCATGGGGAGATGTAGGATAGTGTAAATAATGTATTTAATAGAGTCAGAGACTTCATGGGGAGATGTAGGATAGTGTAAATAATGTATTTAATAGAGTCAGAGACTTCATGGGGAGATGTAGGATAGTGTAAATAATGTATTTAATAGAGTCAGAGACTTCATGGGGAGATGTAGGATAGTGTAAATAATGTTTTTAATAGAGTCAGAGACTTCATGGGGAGATGTAGGATAGTGTAAATAATGTATTTAATAGAGTCAGAGACTTCAGGGGGAGATGTAGGATAGTGTAAATAATGTATTTAATAGAGTCAGAGACTTCATTCGGAGATGTAGGATAGTGTAAATAATGTCTTTAATAGAGTCAGAGACTTCATGGGGAGATGTACGACAGTGTAAATAATGAATTCAATAGAGTCAGAGACTTCATGGGGAGATGTAGGATAGTGCAAAAAATGTCTTTAATAGAGTCGGAGACTTCGGGGGGGAGATGTAGGATAGTGCAAATAATGTATTTAATAGAGTCTGAGACTTCATGTGGAGATGTAGGATAGTGTAAATAATGTATTTAATAGAGTCAGAGACTTCATGGGGAGATGTAGGATAGTGTAAATAATGTATTTAATAGAGTAAGAGACTTCGGGGGAGATGTAGGATAGTGTAAATAATGTATTTAATAGAGTCAGAGACTTCGGGGGAGATGTAGAATAGTGTAAATAATGTATTTAATAGAGTCAGAGACTTCATGGGGAGATGTAGGATAGTGTAAATAATGTATTTAATAGAGTCAGAGACTTCATGGGGAGATGTAGGATAGTGTAAATAATGTATTTAATAGAGTCAGAGACTTCATGGGGAGATGTAGGATAGTGTAAATAATGTATTTAATAGAGTCAGAGACTTCATGGGGAGATGTAGGATAGTGTAAATAATGTATTTAATAGAGTCAGAGACTTCATGGGGAGATGTAGGATAGTGTAAATAATGTATTTAATAGAGTCAGAGACTTCATGGGGAGATGTAGGATAGTGTAAATAATGTATTTAATAGAGTCAGAGACTTCATGGGGAGATGTAGGATAGTGTAAATAATGTATTTAATAGAGTCAGAGACTTCATGGGGAGATGTAGGATAGTGTAAATAATGTATTTAATAGATTCAGAGACTTCATGGGGAGATGTAGGATAGTGTAAATAATGTATTTAATAGAGTCAGAGACTTCATGGGGAGATGTAGGATAGTGTAAATAATGTATTTAATAGAGTCAGAGACTTCATGGGGAGATGTAGGATAGTGTAAATAATGTATTTAATAGAGTCAGAGACTTCATGGGGAGATGTAGGATAGTGTAAATAATGTATTTAATAGAGTCAGAGACTTCATGGGGAGATGTAGGATAGTGTAAATAATGTATTTAATAGAGTCAGAGACTTCATGGGGAGATGTAGGATAGTGTAAATAATGTATTTAATAGAGTCAGAGACTTCAGGGGGAGATGTAGGATAGTGTAAATAATGTATTTAATAGAGTCAGAGACTTCATGGGGAGATGTAGGATAGTGTAAATAATGTATTTAATAGAGTCAGAGACTTCATGGGGAGATGTAGGATAGTGTAAATAATGTATTTAATAGAGTCAGAGACTTCATGGGGAGATGTAGGATAGTGTAAATAATGTATTTAATAGAGTCAGAGACTTCATGGGGAGATGTAGGATAGTGTAAATAATGTATTTAATAGAGTCAGAGACTTCATGGGGAGATGTAGGATAGTGTAAATAATGTATTTAATAGAGTCAGAGACTTCATGGGGAGATGTAGGATAGTGTAAATAATGTATTTAATAGAGTCAGAGACTTCATGGGGAGATGTAGGATAGTGTAAATAATGTATTTAATAGAGTCAGAGACTTCATGGGGAGATGTAGGATAGTGTAAATAATGTATTTAATAGAGTCAGAGACTTCAGGGGGAGATGTAGGATAGTGTAAATAATGTATTTAATAGAGTCAGAGACTTCATGGGGAGATGTAGGATAGTGTAAATAATGTATTTAATAGAGTCAGAGACTTCATGGGGAGATGTAGGATAGTGTAAATAATGTATTTAATAGAGTCAGAGACTTCATGGGGAGATGTAGGATAGTGTAAATAATGTATTTAATAGAGTCAGAGACTTCATGGGGAGATGTAGGATAGTGTAAATAATGTATTTAATAGAGTCAGAGACTTCATGGGGAGATGTAGGATAGTGTAAATAATGTATTTAATAGAGTCAGAGACTTCATGGGGAGATGTAGGATAGTGTAAATAATGTATTTAATAGAGTCAGAGACTTCATGGGGAGATGTAGGATAGTGTAAATAATGTATTTAATAGAGTCAGAGACTTCATGGGGAGATGTAGGATAGTGTAAATAATGTATTTAATAGAGTCAGAGACTTCATGGGGAGATGTAGGATAGTGTAAATAATGTATTTAATAGAGTCAGAGACTTCATGGGGAGATGTAGGATAGTGTAAATAATGTATTTAATAGAGTCAGAGACTTCATGGGGAGATGTAGGATAGTGTAAATAATGTATTTAATAGAGTCAGAGACTTCGGGGGAGATGTAGGATAGTGTAAATAATGTATTTAATAGAGTCAGAGACTTCATGGGGAGATGTAGGATAGTGTAAATAATGTATTTAATAGAGTCAGAGACTTCATGGGGAGATGTAGGACAGTGCAAATAATGTATTTAATAGAGTCAGAGACTTCATGGGGAGATGTAGGATAGTTTAAATAATGTATTTAATAGAGTCAGAGACTTCATGGGGAGTTGTAGGATTGTGTAAATAATGTATTTAATAGAGTCAGATAATTCGGGGGAGATGTAGGATAGTGTAAATAATGTATTTAATAGAGTCAGATACTTCATGGGGAGATGTAGGATAGTGTAAATAATGTATCTAATAGAGTCAGAGACTTCATGGGGAGATGTAGGATAGTGTAATTAATGTTTTTAATAGAGTCAGAGACTTCGGGGGTAGATGTAGGATAGTGTAAATAATGTATTTAATAGAGTCAGAGACTTCATGGGGAGAGGTAGGATAGTTTAAATAATGTATTTAATAGAGTCAGAGACTTCATGGGGAGATGTAGGATAGTGTAAATAATGTATGTAATAGAGTCAGAGACTTCATGGGGAGATGTAGGATAGTGTAAATAATGTATTTAATAGAGTCAGAGACTTCATGGGGAGATGTAGGATAGTGTAAATAATGTATTAATAGAGTCAGAGACTTCATGGGGAGATGTAGGATAGTGTAAATAATGTATTTAATAGAGTCAGAGACTTCATGGGGAGATGTAGGATAGTGTAAATAATGTATTTAATAGAGTCAGAGACTTCATGGGGAGATGTAGGATAGTGTAAATAATGTATTTAATAGAGTCAGAGACTTCATGGGGAGATGTAGGATAGTGTAAATAATGTATTTAATAGAGTCAGAGACTTCATGGGGAGATGTAGGATAGTGTAAATAATGTATTTAATAGAGTCAGAGACTTCATGGGGAGATGTAGGATAGTGTAAATAATGTATTTAATAGAGTCAGAGACTTCATGGGGAGATGTAGGATAGTGTAAATAATGTATTTAATAGAGTCAGAGACTTCATGGGGAGATGTAGGATAGTGTAAATAATGTATTTAATAGAGTCAGAGACTTCATGGGGAGATGTAGGATAGTGTAAATAATGTATTTAATAGAGTCAGAGACTTCATGGGGAGATGTAGGATAGTGTAAATAATGTATTTAATAGAGTCAGAGACTTCATGGGGAGATGTAGGATAGTGTAAATAATGTATTTAATAGAGTCAGAGACTTCAGGGGGAGATGTAGGATAGTGTAAATAATGTATTTAATAGAGTCAGAGACTTCATGGGGAGATGTAGGATAGTGTAAATAATGTATTTAATAGAGTCAGAGACTTCATGGGGAGATGTAGGATAGTGTAAATAATGTATTTAATAGAGTCAGAGACTTCATGGGGAGATGTAGGATAGTGTAAATAATGTATTTAATAGAGTCAGAGACTTCATGGGGAGATGTAGGATAGTGTAAATAATGTATTTAATAGAGTCAGAGACTTCATGGGGAGATGTAGGATAGTGTAAATAATGTATTTAATAGAGTCAGAGACTTCATGGGGAGATGTAGGATAGTGTAAATAATGTATTTAATAGAGTCAGAGACTTCATGGGGAGATGTAGGATAGTGTAAATAATGAACTTAATAGAGTCAGAGACTTCAGGGGGAGATGTAGGATAGTGTAAATAATGTATTTAATAGAGTCAGAGACTTCATGGGGAGATGTAGGATAGTGTAAATAATGTATTTAATAGAGTCAGAGACTTCATGGGGAGATGTAGGATAGTGTAAATAATGTATTTAATATATTCAGAGACTTCATGGGGAGATGTAGGATAGTGTAAATAATGTATTTAATAGAGTCAGAGACTTCATGGGGAGATGTAGGATAGTGTAAATAATGTATTTAATAGAGTCAGAGACTTCATGGGGAGATGTAGGATAGTGTAAATAATGTATTTAATAGAGTCAGAGACTTCATGGGGGAGATGTAGGATAGTGTAAATAATGTATTTAATAGAGTCAGAGACTTCGGGGGAGTTGTAGAATAGTGTAAATAATGTATTTAATAGAGTCAGAAACTTCATGGGGAGATGTAGGATAGTATAAATAATGTATTTAATAGAGTCAGAGAGTTCATGGGGGAGATGTAGGATATTGTAAATAATGTATTTAATAGAGTCAGAGACTTCATGGGGAGATGTAGGATAGTGTAAATAATGTATTTAATAGAGTCAGAGACTTCATGAGGAGATGTAGGATAGTGTAAATAATGTATTTAATAGAGTCAGAGACTTCATGGGGAGATGTAGGATAGTGTAAATAATGTATTTAGTAGAGTCAGAGACTTCATGGGGAGATGTAGGATAGTGTAAATAATGTATTTAATAGAGTCAGAGACTTCATGGGGAGATGTAGGATAGTGTAAATAATGTATTTAATAGAGTCAGAGACTTCATGGGGAGATGTAGGATAGTGTAAATAATGTATTTAATAGAGTCAGAGACTTCATGGGGAGATGTAGGATAGTGTAAATAATGTATTTAATAGAGTCAGAGACTTCAGGGGGAGATGTAGGATAGTGTAAATAATGTATTTAATAGAGTCAGAGACTTCATGGGGAGATGTAGGATAGTGTAAATAATGTATTTAATAGAGTCAGAGACTTCATGGGGAGATGTAGGATAGTGTAAATAATGTATTTAATAGAGTCAGAGACTTCAGGGGGAGATGTAGGATAGTGTAAATAATGTATTTAATAGAGTCAGAGACTTCATGGGGAGATGTAGGATAGTGTAAATAATGTATTTAATAGAGTCAGAGACTTCATGGGGAGATGTAGGATAGTGTAAATAATGTATTTAATAGAGTCAGAGACTTCATGGGGAGATGTAGGATAGTGTAAATAATGTATTTAATAGAGTCAGAGACTTCATGGGGAGATGTAGGATAGTGTAAATAATGTATTTAATAGAGTCAGAGACTTCATGGGGAGATGTAGGATAGTGTAAATAATGTATTTAATAGAGTCAGAGACTTCATGGGGAGATGTAGGATAGTGTAAATAATGTATTTAATAGAGTCAGAGACTTCATGGGGAGATGTAGGATAGTGTAAATAATGTATTTAATAGAGTCAGAGACTTCATGGGGAGATGTAGGATAGTGTAAATAATGTATTTAATAGAGTCAGAGACTTCATGGGGAGATGTAGGATAGTGTAAATAATGTATTTAATAGAGTCAGAGACTTCATGGGGAGATGTAGGATAGTGTAAATAATGTATTTAATAGAGTCAGAGACTTCATGGGGAGATGTAGGATAGTGTAAATAATGTATTTAATAGAGTCAGAGACTTCATGGGGAGATGTAGGATAGTGTAAATAATGTATTTAATAGAGTCAGAGACTTCATGGGGAGATGTAGGATAGTGTAAATAATGTATTTAATAGAGTCAGAGACTTCATGGGGAGATGTAGGATAGTGTAAATAATGTATTTAATAGAGTCAGAGACTTCATGGGGAGATGTAGGATAGTGTAAATAATGTATTTAATAGAGTCAGAGACTTCATGGGGAGATGTAGGATAGTGTAAATAATGTATTTAATAGAGTCAGAGACTTCAGGGGGAGATGTAGGATAGTGTAAATAATGTATTTAATAGAGTCAGAGACTTCATGGGGAGATGTAGGATAGTGTAAATAATGTATTTAATAGAGTCAGAGACTTCATGGGGAGATGTAGGATAGTGTAAATAATGTATTTAATAGAGTCAGAGACTTCATGGGGAGATGTAGGATAGTGTAAATAATGTATTTAATAGAGTCAGAGACTTCATGGGGAGATGTAGGATAGTGTAAATAATGTATTTAATAGAGTCAGAGACTTCATGGGGAGATGTAGGATAGTGTAAATAATGTATTTAATAGAGTCAGAGACTTCATGGGGAGATGTAGGATAGTGTAAATAATGTATTTAATAGAGTCAGAGACTTCATGGGGAGATGTAGGATAGTGTAAATAATGTATTTAATAGAGTCAGAGACTTCATGGGGAGATGTAGGATAGTGTAAATAATGTATTAATAGAGTCAGAGACTTCATGGGGAGATGTAGGATAGTGTAAATAATGTATTTAATAGAGTCAGAGACTTCATGGGGAGATGTAGGATAGTGTAAATAATGTATTTAATAGAGTCAGAGACTTCATGGGGAGATGTAGGATAGTGTAAATAATGTATTTAATAGAGTCAGAGACTTCATGGGGAGATGTAGGATAGTGTAAATAATGTATTTAATAGAGTCAGAGACTTCATGGGGAGATGTAGGATAGTGTAAATAATGTATTTAATAGAGTCAGAGACTTCATGGGGAGATGTAGGATAATGTAAATAATGTATTTAATAGAGTCAGAGACTTCATGGGGAGATGTAGGATAGTGTAAATAATGTATTTAATAGAGTCAGAGACTTCATGGGGAGATGTAGGATAGTGTAAATAATGTATTTAATAGAGTCAGAGACTTCATGGGGAGATGTAGGATAGTGTAAATAATGTATTTAATAGAGTCAGAGACTTCATGGGGAGATGTAGGATAGTGTAAATAATGTATTTAATAGAGTCAGAGACTTCATGGGGAGATGTAGGATAGTGTAAATAATGTATTTAATAGAGTCAGAGACTTCATGGGGGAGATGTAGGATAGTGTAAATAATGTATTTATTAGAGTCAGAGACTTCATGGGGAGATGTAGGATAGTGTAAATAATGTATTTAATAGAGTCAGAGACTTCATGGGGAGATGTAGGATAGTGTAAATAATGTATTTAATAGAGTCAGAGACTTCGGGGGAGATGTAGGATAGTGTAAATAATGTATTTAATAGAGTCAGAGACTTCGGGGGGAGATGTAGGATAGTGTAAATAATGTATTTAATAGAGTCAGAGACTTCATGGGGAGATGTAGGATAGTGTAAATAATGTATTTAATAGAGTCAGAGACTTCATGGGGAGATGTAGGATAGTGTAAATAATGTATTTAATAGAGTCAGAGACTTCGGGGGAGATGTAGGATAGTGTAAATAATGTATTTAATAGAGTCAGAGACTTCAGGGGGAGATGTAGGATAGTGTAAATAATGTATTTAATAGAGTCAGAGACTTCATGGGGAGATGTAGGATAGTGTAAATAATGTATTTAATAGAGTCAGAGACTTCATGGGGAGATGTAGGATAGTGTAAATAATGTATTTAATAGAGTCAGAGACTTCGGGGGGAGATGTAGGATAGTGTAAATAATGTATTTAATAGAGTCAGAGACTTCATGGGGAGATGTAGGATAGTGTAAATAATGTATTTAATAGAGTCAGAGACTTCATGGGGAGATGTAGGATAGTGTAAATAATGTATTTAATAGAGTCAGAGACTTCATGGGGGAGATGTAGGATAGTGTAAATAATGTATTTAATAGAGTCAGAGACTTCGGGGGGAGATGTAGGATAGTGTAAATAATGTATTTAATAGAGTCAGAGACTTCATGGGGAGATGTAGGATAGTGTAAATAATGTATTTAATAGAGTCAGAGACTTCATGGGGAGATGTAGGATAGTGTAAATAATGTATTTAATAGAGTCAGAGACTTCATGGGGAGATGTAGGATAGTGTAAATAATGTATTTAATAGAGTCAGAGACTTCATGGGGAGATGTAGGATAGTGTAAATAATGTATTTAATAGAGTCAGAGACTTCATGGGGAGATGTAGGATAGTGTAAATAATGTATTTAATAGAGTCAGAGACTTCATGGGGAGATGTAGGATAGTGTAAATAATGTATTTAATAGAGTCAGAGACTTCGGGGGAGATGTAGGATAGTGTAAATAATGTATTTAATAGAGTCAGAGACTTCATGGGGAGATGTAGGATAGTGTAAATAATGTATTTAATAGAGTCAGAGACTTCGGGGGGAGATGTAGGATAGTGTAAATAATGTATTTAATAGAGTCAGAGACTTCATGGGGAGATGTAGGATAGTGTAAATAATGTATTTAATAGAGTCAGAGACTTCATGGGGAGATGTAGGATAGTGTAAATAATGTATTTAATAGAGTCAGAGACTTCATGGGGAGATGTAGGATAGTGTAAATAATGTATTTAATAGAGTCAGAGACTTCATGGGGAGATGTAGGATAGTGTAAATAATGTATTTAATAGAGTCAGAGACTTCATGGGGAGATGTAGGATAGTGTAAATAATGTATTTAATAGAGTCAGAGACTTCATGGGGAGATGTAGGATAGTGTAAATAATGTATTTAATAGAGTCAGAGACTTCATGGGGAGATGTAGGATAGTGTAAATAATGTATTTAATAGAGTCAGAGACTTCATGGGGAGATGTAGGATAGTGTAAATAATGTATTTAATAGAGTCAGAGACTTCATGGGGAGATGTAGGATAGTGTAAATAATGTATTTAATAGAGTCAGAGACTTCATGGGGAGATGTAGGATAGTGTAAATAATGTATTTAATAGAGTCAGAGACTTCATGGGGAGATGTAGGAAAGTGTAATTAATGTTTTTAATAGAGTCAGAGACTTCTGGGGGAGATGTAGGATAGTGTAAATAATGTATTTAATGGAGTCAGAGACTTCATGGGGAGATGTAGGATAGTGTAAATAATGTATTTAATAGAGTCAGAGACTTCATGGGGAGATGTAGGATAGTGTAAATAATGTATTTAATAGAGTCAGAGACTTCATGGGGAGATGTAGGATAGTGTAAATAATGTATTTAATAGAGTCAGAGACTTCATGGGGAGATGTAGGATAGTGTAAATAATGTATTTAATAGAGTCAGAGACTTCATGGGGAGATGTAGGATAGTGTAAATAATGTATTTAATAGAGTCAGAGACTTCATGGGGAGATGTAGGATAGTGTAAATAATGTACTTAATAGAGTCAGAGACTTCAGGGGGAGATGTAGGATAGTGTAAATAATGTTATCAATAGAGTCAGAGACTTCATGGGGAGATGTAGGATAGTGTAAATAATGTATTTAATGGATTCAGAGACTTCATGGGGAGATGTAGGATAGTGTAAATAATGTATTTAATAGAGTCAGAGACTTCATGGGGAGATGTAGGATAGTGTAAATAATGTATTTAATAGAGTCAGAGACTTCAGGGGGAGATGTAGGATAGTGTAAATAATGTATTTAATAGAGTCAGAGACTTCATGGGGAGATGTAGGATAGTGTAAATAATGTATTTAATAGAGTCAGAGACTTCATGGGGAGATGTAGGATAGTGTAAATAATGTATTTAATAGAGTCAGAGACTTCATGGGGAGATGTAGGATAGTGTAAATAATGTATTTAATAGAGTCAGAGACTTCATGGGGAGATGTAGGATAGTGTAAATAATGTATTTAATAGAGTCAGAGACTTCATGGGGAGATGTAGGATAGTGTAAATAATGTATTTAATAGAGTCAGAGACTTCATGGGGAGATGTAGGATAGTGTAAATAATGTATTTAATAGAGTCAGAGACTTCATGGGGAGATGTAGGATAGTGTAAATAATGTATTTAATAGAGTCAGAGACTTCAGGGGGAGATGTAGGATAGTGTAAATAATGTATTTAATAGAGTCAGAGACTTCATGGGGAGATGTAGGATAGTGTAAATAATGTATTTAATAGAGTCAGAGACTTCATGGGGAGATGTAGGATAGTGTAAATAATGTATTTAATAGAGTCAGAGACTTCATGGGGAGATGTAGGATAGTGTAAATAATGTATTTAATAGAGTCAGAGACTTCAGGGGGAGATGTAGGATAGTGTAAATAATGTATTTAATAGAGTCAGAGACTTCATGGGGAGATGTAGGATAGTGTAAATAATGTATTTAATAGAGTCAGAGACTTCATGGGGAGATGTAGGATAGTGTAAATAATGTATTTAATAGAGTCAGAGACTTCATGGGGAGATGTAGGATAGTGTAAATAATGTATTTAATAGAGTCAGAGACTTCATGGGGAGATGTAGGATAGTGTAAATAATGTATTTAATAGAGTCAGAGACTTCATGGGGAGATGTAGGATAGTGTAAATAATGTATTTAATAGAGTCAGAGACTTCATGGGGAGATGTAGGATAGTGTAAATAATGTATTTAATAGAGTCAGAGACTTCATGGGGAGATGTAGGATAGTGTAAATAATGTATTTAATAGAGTCAGAGACTTCATGGGGAGATGTAGGATAGTGTAAATAATGTATTTAATAGAGTCAGAGACTTCATGGGGAGATGTAGGATAGTGTAAATAATGTATTTAATAGAGTCAGAGACTTCATGGGGAGATGTAGGATAGTGTAAATAATGTATTTAATAGAGTCAGAGACTTCATGGGGAGATGTAGGATAGTGTAAATAATGTATTTAATAGAGTCAGAGACTTCATGGGGAGATGTAGGATAGTGTAAATAATGTATTTAATAGAGTCAGAGACTTCAGGGGGAGATGTAGGATAGTGTAAATAATGTATTTAATAGAGTCAGAGACTTCATGGGGAGATGTAGGATAGTGTAAATAATGTATTTAATAGAGTCAGAGACTTCATGGGGAGATGTAGGATAGTGTAAATAATGTATTTAATAGAGTCAGAGACTTCATGGGGAGATGTAGGATAGTGTAAATAATGTATTTAATAGAGTCAGAGACTTCATGGGGAGATGTAGGATAGTGTAAATAATGTATTTAATAGAGTCAGAGACTTCATGGGGAGATGTAGGATAGTGTAAATAATGTATTTAATAGAGTCAGAGACTTCATGGGGAGATGTAGGATAGTGTAAATAATGTATTTAATAGAGTCAGAGACTTCATGGGGAGATGTAGGATAGTGTAAATAATGTATTTAATAGAGTCAGAGACTTCATGGGGAGATGTAGGATAGTGTAAATAATGTATTTAATAGAGTCAGAGACTTCATGGGGAGATGTAGGATAGTGTAAATAATGTATTTAATAGAGTCAGAGACTTCATGGGGAGATGTAGGATAGTGTAAATAATGTATTTAATAGAGTCAGAGACTTCATGGGGAGATGTAGGATAGTGTAAATAATGTATTTAATAGAGTCAGAGACTTCAGGGGGAGATGTAGGATAGTGTAAATAATGTATTTAATAGAGTCAGAGACTTCATGGGGAGATGTAGGATAGTGTAAATAATGTATTTAATAGAGTCAGAGACTTCATGGGGAGATGTAGGATAGTGTAAATAATGTATTTAATAGAGTCAGAGACTTCATGGGGAGATGTAGGATAGTGTAAATAATGTATTTAATAGAGTCAGAGACTTCATGGGGAGATGTAGGATAGTGTAAATAATGTATTTAATAGAGTCAGAGACTTCATGGGGAGATGTAGGATAGTGTAAATAATGTATTTAATAGAGTCAGAGACTTCGGGGGGAGATGTAGGATAGTGTAAATAATGTATTTAATAGAGTCAGAGACTTCTGGGGGAGATGTAGGATAGTGTAAATAATGTATTTAATAGAGTCAGAGACTTCATGGGGAGATGTAGGATAGTGTAAATAATGTATTTAATAGAGTCAGAGACTTCATGGGGAGATGTAGGATAGTGTAAATAATGTATTTAATAGAGTCAGAGACTTCATGGGGAGATGTAGGATAGTGTAAATAATGTATTTAATAGAGTCAGAGACTTCATGGGGAGATGTAGGATAGTGTAAATAATGTATCTAATAGAGTCAGAGCCTTCATGGGGAGATGTAGGATAGTGTAAATAATGTATTTAATAGAGTCAGAGACTTCATGGGGAGATGTAGGATAGTGTAAATAATGTATTTAATAGAGTCAGAGACTTCATGGGGAGATGTAGGATAGTGTAAATAATGTATCTAATAGAGTCAGAGACTTCATGGGGAGTTGTAGGATAGTGTAAATAATGTATTTAATAGAGTCAGAGACTTCATGGGGAGATGCAGGATAGAGTAAATAATGTATTTAATAGAGTCAGAGACTTGGGGGGGAGATGTAGGATAGTGTAAATAATGTATTTAATAGAGTCAGAGACTTCAGGGGGAGATGTAGGATAGTGTAAATAATGTATTTAATAGAGTCAGAGACTTCGGGGGGAGATGTAGGATAGTGTAAATAATGTATTTAATAGAGTCAGAGACTTCATGGGGAGATGTAGGATAGTGTAAATAATGTATTTAATAGAGTCAGAGACTTCATGGGGAGATGTAGGATAGTGTAAATAATGTATTTAATAGAGTCAGAGACTTCATGGGGAGATGTAGGATAGTGTAAATAATGTATTTAATAGAGTCAGAGACTTCATGGGGAGATGTAGGATAGTGTAAATAATGTATTTAATAGAGTCAGAGACTTCATGGGGAGATGTAGGATAGTGTAAATAATGTATTTAATAGAGTCAGAGACTTCATGGGGAGATGTAGGATAGTGTAAATAATGTATTTAATAGAGTCAGAGACTTCATGGGGAGATGTAGGATAGTGTAAATAATGTATTTAATAGAGTCAGAGACTTCATGGGGAGATGTAGGATAGTGTAAATAATGTATTTAATAGAGTCAGAGACTTCATGGGGAGATGTAGGATAGTGTAAATAATGTATTTAATAGAGTCAGAGACTTCATGGGGAGATGTAGGATAGTGTAAATAATGTATTTAATAGAGTCAGAGACTTCAGGGGGAGATGTAGGATAGTGTAAATAATGTATTTAATAGAGTCAGAGACTTCATGGGGAGATGTAGGATAGTGTAAATAATGTATTTAATAGAGTCAGAGACTTCATGGGGAGATGTAGGATAGTGTAAATAATGTATTTAATAGAGTCAGAGACTTCGGGGGGAGATGTAGGATAGTGTAAATAATGTATTTAATAGAGTCAGAGACTTTGGGGGGAGATGTAGGATAGTGTAAATAATGTATTTAATAGAGTCAGAGACTTCATGGGGAGATGTAGGATAGTGTAAATAATGTATTTAATAGAGTCAGAGACTTCATGGGGAGATGTAGGATAGTGTAAATAATGTATTTAATAGAGTCAGAGACTTCATGGGGAGATGTAGGATAGTGTAAATAATGTATTTAATAGAGTCAGAGACTTCATGGGGAGATGTAGAATAGTGTAAATAATGTATTTAATAGAGTCAGAGACTTCATGGGGAGATGTAGGATAGTGTAAATAATGTATTTAATAGAGTCAGAGACTTCATGGGGAGATGTAGGATAGTGTAAATAATGTATTTAATAGAGTCAGAGACTTCATGGGGAGATGTAGGATAGTGTAAATAATGTATTTAATAGAGTCAGAGACTTCATGGGGAGATGTAGGATAGTGTAAATAATGTATTTAATAGAGTCAGAGACTTCATGGGGAGATGTAGGATAGTGTAAATAATGTATTTAATAGAGTCAGAGACTTCATGGGGAGATGTAGGATAGTGTAAATAATGTATTTAATAGAGTCAGAGACTTCATGGGGAGATGTAGGATAGTGTAAATAATGTATTTAATAGAGTCAGAGACTTCATGGGGAGATGTAGGATAGTGTAAATAATGTATTTAATAGAGTCAGAGACTTCATGGGGAGATGTAGGATAGTGTAAATAATGTATTTAATAGAGTCAGAGACTTCATGGGGAGATGTAGGATAGTGTAAATAATGTATTTAATAGAGTCAGAGACTTCATGGGGAGATGTAGGATAGTGTAAATAATGTATTTAATAGAGTCAGAGACTTCATGGGGAGATGTAGGATAGTGTAAATAATGTATTTAATAGAGTCAGAGACTTCATGGGGAGATGTAGGATAGTGTAAATAATGTATTTAATAGAGTCAGAGACTTCATGGGGAGATGTAGGATAGTGTAAATAATGTATTTAATAGAGTCAGAGACTTCATGGGGAGATGTAGGATAGTGTAAATAATGTATTTAATAGAGTCAGAGACTTCATGGGGAGATGTAGGATAGTGTAAATAATGTATTTAATAGAGTCAGAGACTTCATGGGGAGATGTAGGATAGTGTAAATAATGTATTTAATAGAGTCAGAGACTTCATGGGGAGATGTAGGATAGTGTAAATAATGTATTTAATAGAGTCAGAGACTTCATGGGGAGATGTAGGATAGTGTAAATAATGTATTTAATAGAGTCAGAGACTTCATGGGGAGATGTAGGATAGTGTAAATAATGTATTTAATAGAGTCAGAGACTTCATGGGGAGATGTAGGATAGTGTAAATAATGTATTTAATAGAGTCAGAGACTTCATGGGGAGATGTAGGATAGTGTAAATAATGTATTTAATAGAGTCAGAGACTTCATGGGGAGATGTAGGATAGTGTAAATAATGTATTTAATAGAGTCAGAGACTTCATGGGGAGATGTAGGATAGTGTAAATAATGTATTTAATAGAGTCAGAGACTTCATGGGGAGATGTAGGATAGTGTAAATAATGTATTTAATAGAGTCAGAGACTTCATGGGGAGATGTAGGATAGTGTAAATAATGTATTTAATAGAGTCAGAGACTTCATGGGGAGATGTAGGATAGTGTAAATAATGTATTTAATAGAGTCAGAGACTTCATGGGGAGATGTAGGATAGTGTAAATAATGTATTTAATAGAGTCAGAGACTTCATGGGGAGATGTAGGATAGTGTAAATAATGTATTTAATAGAGTCAGAGACTTCATGGGGAGATGTAGGATAGTGTAAATAATGTATTTAATAGAGTCAGAGACTTCATGGGGAGATGTAGGATAGTGTAAATAATGTATTTAATAGAGTCAGAGACTTCATGGGGAGATGTAGGATAGTGTAAATAATGTATTTAATAGAGTCAGAGACTTCATGGGGAGATGTAGGATAGTGTAAATAATGTATTTAATAGAGTCAGAGACTTCATGGGGAGATGTAGGATAGTGTAAATAATGTATTTAATAGAGTCAGAGACTTCATGGGGAGATGTAGGATAGTGTAAATAATGTATTTAATAGAGTCAGAGACTTCATGGGGAGATGTAGGATAGTGTAAATAATGTATTTAATAGAGTCAGAGACTTCATGGGGAGATGTAGGATAGTGTAAATAATGTATTTAATAGAGTCAGAGACTTCATGGGGAGATGTAGGATAGTGTAAATAATGTATTTAATAGAGTCAGAGACTTCATGGGGAGATGTAGGATAGTGTAAATAATGTATTTAATAGAGTCAGAGACTTCATGGGGAGATGTAGGATAGTGTAAATAATGTATTTAATAGAGTCAGAGACTTCATGGGGAGATGTAGGATAGTGTAAATAATGTATTTAATAGAGTCAGAGACTTCATGGGGAGATGTAGGATAGTGTAAATAATGTATTTAATAGAGTCAGAGACTTCATGGGGAGATGTAGGATAGTGTAAATAATGTATTTAATAGAGTCAGAGACTTCATGGGGAGATGTAGGATAGTGTAAATAATGTATTTAATAGAGTCAGAGACTTCATGGGGAGATGTAGGATAGTGTAAATAATGTATTTAATAGAGTCAGAGACTTCATGGGGAGATGTAGGATAGTGTAAATAATGTATTTAATAGAGTCAGAGACTTCATGGGGAGATGTAGGATAGTGTAAATAATGTATTTAATAGAGTCAGAGACTTCATGGGGAGATGTAGGATAGTGTAAATAATGTATTTAATAGAGTCAGAGACTTCATGGGGAGATGTAGGATAGTGTAAATAATGTATTTAATAGAGTCAGAGACTTCATGGGGAGATGTAGGATAGTGTAAATAATGTATTTAATAGAGTCAGAGACTTCATGGGGAGATGTAGGATAGTGTAAATAATGTATTTAATAGAGTCAGAGACTTCATGGGGAGATGTAGGATAGTGTAAATAATGTATTTAATAGAGTCAGAGACTTCATGGGGAGATGTAGGATAGTGTAAATAATGTATTTAATAGAGTCAGAGACTTCATGGGGAGATGTAGGATAGTGTAAATAATGTATTTAATAGAGTCAGAGACTTCATGGGGAGATGTAGGATAGTGTAAATAATGTATTTAATAGAGTCAGAGACTTCATGGGGAGATGTAGGATAGTGTAAATAATGTATTTAATAGAGTCAGAGACTTCATGGGGAGATGTAGGATAGTGTAAATAATGTATTTAATAGAGTCAGAGACTTCATGGGGAGATGTAGGATAGTGTAAATAATGTATTTAATAGAGTCAGAGACTTCATGGGGAGATGTAGGATAGTGTAAATAATGTATTTAATAGAGTCAGAGACTTCATGGGGAGATGTAGGATAGTGTAAATAATGTATTTAATAGAGTCAGAGACTTCATGGGGAGATGTAGGATAGTGTAAATAATGTATTTAATAGAGTCAGAGACTTCATGGGGAGATGTAGGATAGTGTAAATAATGTATTTAATAGAGTCAGAGACTTCATGGGGAGATGTAGGATAGTGTAAATAATGTATTTAATAGAGTCAGAGACTTCATGGGGAGATGTAGGATAGTGTAAATAATGTATTTAATAGAGTCAGAGACTTCATGGGGAGATGTAGGATAGTGTAAATAATGTATTTAATAGAGTCAGAGACTTCATGGGGAGATGTAGGATAGTGTAAATAATGTATTTAATAGAGTCAGAGACTTCATGGGGAGATGTAGGATAGTGTAAATAATGTATTTAATAGAGTCAGAGACTTCATGGGGAGATGTAGGATAGTGTAAATAATGTATTTAATAGAGTCAGAGACTTCATGGGGAGATGTAGGATAGTGTAAATAATGTATTTAATAGAGTCAGAGACTTCATGGGGAGATGTAGGATAGTGTAAATAATGTATTTAATAGAGTCAGAGACTTCATGGGGAGATGTAGGATAGTGTAAATAATGTATTTAATAGAGTCAGAGACTTCATGGGGAGATGTAGGATAGTGTAAATAATGTATTTAATAGAGTCAGAGACTTCATGGGGAGATGTAGGATAGTGTAAATAATGTATTTAATAGAGTCAGAGACTTCATGGGGAGATGTAGGATAGTGTAAATAATGTATTTAATAGAGTCAGAGACTTCATGGGGAGATGTAGGATAGTGTAAATAATGTATTTAATAGAGTCAGAGACTTCATGGGGAGATGTAGGATAGTGTAAATAATGTATTTAATAGAGTCAGAGACTTCATGGGGAGATGTAGGATAGTGTAAATAATGTATTTAATAGAGTCAGAGACTTCATGGGGAGATGTAGGATAGTGTAAATAATGTATTTAATAGAGTCAGAGACTTCATGGGGAGATGTAGGATAGTGTAAATAATGTATTTAATAGAGTCAGAGACTTCATGGGGAGATGTAGGATAGTGTAAATAATGTATTTAATAGAGTCAGAGACTTCATGGGGAGATGTAGGATAGTGTAAATAATGTATTTAATAGAGTCAGAGACTTCATGGGGAGATGTAGGATAGTGTAAATAATGTATTTAATAGAGTCAGAGACTTCATGGGGAGATGTAGGATAGTGTAAATAATGTATTTAATAGAGTCAGAGACTTCATGGGGAGATGTAGGATAGTGTAAATAATGTATTTAATAGAGTCAGAGACTTCATGGGGAGATGTAGGATAGTGTAAATAATGTATTTAATAGAGTCAGAGACTTCATGGGGAGATGTAGGATAGTGTAAATAATGTATTTAATAGAGTCAGAGACTTCATGGGGAGATGTAGGATAGTGTAAATAATGTATTTAATAGAGTCAGAGACTTCATGGGGAGATGTAGGATAGTGTAAATAATGTATTTAATAGAGTCAGAGACTTCATGGGGAGATGTAGGATAGTGTAAATAATGTATTTAATAGAGTCAGAGACTTCATGGGGAGATGTAGGATAGTGTAAATAATGTATTTAATAGAGTCAGAGACTTCATGGGGAGATGTAGGATAGTGTAAATAATGTATTTAATAGAGTCAGAGACTTCATGGGGAGATGTAGGATAGTGTAAATAATGTATTTAATAGAGTCAGAGACTTCATGGGGAGATGTAGGATAGTGTAAATAATGTATTTAATAGAGTCAGAGACTTCATGGGGAGATGTAGGATAGTGTAAATAATGTATTTAATAGAGTCAGAGACTTCATGGGGAGATGTAGGATAGTGTAAATAATGTATTTAATAGAGTCAGAGACTTCATGGGGAGATGTAGGATAGTGTAAATAATGTATTTAATAGAGTCAGAGACTTCATGGGGAGATGTAGGATAGTGTAAATAATGTATTTAATAGAGTCAGAGACTTCATGGGGAGATGTAGGATAGTGTAAATAATGTATTTAATAGAGTCAGAGACTTCATGGGGAGATGTAGGATAGTGTAAATAATGTATTTAATAGAGTCAGAGACTTCATGGGGAGATGTAGGATAGTGTAAATAATGTATTTAATAGAGTCAGAGACTTCATGGGGAGATGTAGGATAGTGTAAATAATGTATTTAATAGAGTCAGAGACTTCATGGGGAGATGTAGGATAGTGTAAATAATGTATTTAATAGAGTCAGAGACTTCATGGGGAGATGTAGGATAGTGTAAATAATGTATTTAATAGAGTCAGAGACTTCATGGGGAGATGTAGGATAGTGTAAATAATGTATTTAATAGAGTCAGAGACTTCATGGGGAGATGTAGGATAGTGTAAATAATGTATTTAATAGAGTCAGAGACTTCATGGGGAGATGTAGGATAGTGTAAATAATGTATTTAATAGAGTCAGAGACTTCATGGGGAGATGTAGGATAGTGTAAATAATGTATTTAATAGAGTCAGAGACTTCATGGGGAGATGTAGGATAGTGTAAATAATGTATTTAATAGAGTCAGAGACTTCATGGGGAGATGTAGGATAGTGTAAATAATGTATTTAATAGAGTCAGAGACTTCATGGGGAGATGTAGGATAGTGTAAATAATGTATTTAATAGAGTCAGAGACTTCATGGGGAGATGTAGGATAGTGTAAATAATGTATTTAATAGAGTCAGAGACTTCATGGGGAGATGTAGGATAGTGTAAATAATGTATTTAATAGAGTCAGAGACTTCATGGGGAGATGTAGGATAGTGTAAATAATGTATTTAATAGAGTCAGAGACTTCATGGGGAGATGTAGGATAGTGTAAATAATGTATTTAATAGAGTCAGAGACTTCATGGGGAGATGTAGGATAGTGTAAATAATGTATTTAATAGAGTCAGAGACTTCATGGGGAGATGTAGGATAGTGTAAATAATGTATTTAATAGAGTCAGAGACTTCATGGGGAGATGTAGGATAGTGTAAATAATGTATTTAATAGAGTCAGAGACTTCATGGGGAGATGTAGGATAGTGTAAATAATGTATTTAATAGAGTCAGAGACTTCATGGGGAGATGTAGGATAGTGTAAATAATGTATTTAATAGAGTCAGAGACTTCATGGGGAGATGTAGGATAGTGTAAATAATGTATTTAATAGAGTCAGAGACTTCATGGGGAGATGTAGGATAGTGTAAATAATGTATTTAATAGAGTCAGAGACTTCATGGGGAGATGTAGGATAGTGTAAATAATGTATTTAATAGAGTCAGAGACTTCATGGGGAGATGTAGGATAGTGTAAATAATGTATTTAATAGAGTCAGAGACTTCATGGGGAGATGTAGGATAGTGTAAATAATGTATTTAATAGAGTCAGAGACTTCATGGGGAGATGTAGGATAGTGTAAATAATGTATTTAATAGAGTCAGAGACTTCATGGGGAGATGTAGGATAGTGTAAATAATGTATTTAATAGAGTCAGAGACTTCATGGGGAGATGTAGGATAGTGTAAATAATGTATTTAATAGAGTCAGAGACTTCATGGGGAGATGTAGGATAGTGTAAATAATGTATTTAATAGAGTCAGAGACTTCATGGGGAGATGTAGGATAGTGTAAATAATGTATTTAATAGAGTCAGAGACTTCATGGGGAGATGTAGGATAGTGTAAATAATGTATTTAATAGAGTCAGAGACTTCATGGGGAGATGTAGGATAGTGTAAATAATGTATTTAATAGAGTCAGAGACTTCATGGGGAGATGTAGGATAGTGTAAATAATGTATTTAATAGAGTCAGAGACTTCATGGGGAGATGTAGGATAGTGTAAATAATGTATTTAATAGAGTCAGAGACTTCATGGGGAGATGTAGGATAGTGTAAATAATGTATTTAATAGAGTCAGAGACTTCATGGGGAGATGTAGGATAGTGTAAATAATGTATTTAATAGAGTCAGAGACTTCATGGGGAGATGTAGGATAGTGTAAATAATGTATTTAATAGAGTCAGAGACTTCATGGGGAGATGTAGGATAGTGTAAATAATGTATTTAATAGAGTCAGAGACTTCATGGGGAGATGTAGGATAGTGTAAATAATGTATTTAATAGAGTCAGAGACTTCATGGGGAGATGTAGGATAGTGTAAATAATGTATTTAATAGAGTCAGAGACTTCATGGGGAGATGTAGGATAGTGTAAATAATGTATTTAATAGAGTCAGAGACTTCATGGGGAGATGTAGGATAGTGTAAATAATGTATTTAATAGAGTCAGAGACTTCATGGGGAGATGTAGGATAGTGTAAATAATGTATTTAATAGAGTCAGAGACTTCATGGGGAGATGTAGGATAGTGTAAATAATGTATTTAATAGAGTCAGAGACTTCATGGGGAGATGTAGGATAGTGTAAATAATGTATTTAATAGAGTCAGAGACTTCATGGGGAGATGTAGGATAGTGTAAATAATGTATTTAATAGAGTCAGAGACTTCATGGGGAGATGTAGGATAGTGTAAATAATGTATTTAATAGAGTCAGAGACTTCATGGGGAGATGTAGGATAGTGTAAATAATGTATTTAATAGAGTCAGAGACTTCATGGGGAGATGTAGGATAGTGTAAATAATGTATTTAATAGAGTCAGAGACTTCATGGGGAGATGTAGGATAGTGTAAATAATGTATTTAATAGAGTCAGAGACTTCATGGGGAGATGTAGGATAGTGTAAATAATGTATTTAATAGAGTCAGAGACTTCATGGGGAGATGTAGGATAGTGTAAATAATGTATTTAATAGAGTCAGAGACTTCATGGGGAGATGTAGGATAGTGTAAATAATGTATTTAATAGAGTCAGAGACTTCATGGGGAGATGTAGGATAGTGTAAATAATGTATTTAATAGAGTCAGAGACTTCATGGGGAGATGTAGGATAGTGTAAATAATGTATTTAATAGAGTCAGAGACTTCATGGGGAGATGTAGGATAGTGTAAATAATGTATTTAATAGAGTCAGAGACTTCATGGGGAGATGTAGGATAGTGTAAATAATGTATTTAATAGAGTCAGAGACTTCATGGGGAGATGTAGGATAGTGTAAATAATGTATTTAATAGAGTCAGAGACTTCATGGGGAGATGTAGGATAGTGTAAATAATGTATTTAATAGAGTCAGAGACTTCATGGGGAGATGTAGGATAGTGTAAATAATGTATTTAATAGAGTCAGAGACTTCATGGGGAGATGTAGGATAGTGTAAATAATGTATTTAATAGAGTCAGAGACTTCATGGGGAGATGTAGGATAGTGTAAATAATGTATTTAATAGAGTCAGAGACTTCATGGGGAGATGTAGGATAGTGTAAATAATGTATTTAATAGAGTCAGAGACTTCATGGGGAGATGTAGGATAGTGTAAATAATGTATTTAATAGAGTCAGAGACTTCATGGGGAGATGTAGGATAGTGTAAATAATGTATTTAATAGAGTCAGAGACTTCATGGGGAGATGTAGGATAGTGTAAATAATGTATTTAATAGAGTCAGAGACTTCATGGGGAGATGTAGGATAGTGTAAATAATGTATTTAATAGAGTCAGAGACTTCATGGGGAGATGTAGGATAGTGTAAATAATGTATTTAATAGAGTCAGAGACTTCATGGGGAGATGTAGGATAGTGTAAATAATGTATTTAATAGAGTCAGAGACTTCATGGGGAGATGTAGGATAGTGTAAATAATGTATTTAATAGAGTCAGAGACTTCATGGGGAGATGTAGGATAGTGTAAATAATGTATTTAATAGAGTCAGAGACTTCATGGGGAGATGTAGGATAGTGTAAATAATGTATTTAATAGAGTCAGAGACTTCATGGGGAGATGTAGGATAGTGTAAATAATGTATTTAATAGAGTCAGAGACTTCATGGGGAGATGTAGGATAGTGTAAATAATGTATTTAATAGAGTCAGAGACTTCATGGGGAGATGTAGGATAGTGTAAATAATGTATTTAATAGAGTCAGAGACTTCATGGGGAGATGTAGGATAGTGTAAATAATGTATTTAATAGAGTCAGAGACTTCATGGGGAGATGTAGGATAGTGTAAATAATGTATTTAATAGAGTCAGAGACTTCATGGGGAGATGTAGGATAGTGTAAATAATGTATTTAATAGAGTCAGAGACTTCATGGGGAGATGTAGGATAGTGTAAATAATGTATTTAATAGAGTCAGAGACTTCATGGGGAGATGTAGGATAGTGTAAATAATGTATTTAATAGAGTCAGAGACTTCATGGGGAGATGTAGGATAGTGTAAATAATGTATTTAATAGAGTCAGAGACTTCATGGGGAGATGTAGGATAGTGTAAATAATGTATTTAATAGAGTCAGAGACTTCATGGGGAGATGTAGGATAGTGTAAATAATGTATTTAATAGAGTCAGAGACTTCATGGGGAGATGTAGGATAGTGTAAATAATGTATTTAATAGAGTCAGAGACTTCATGGGGAGATGTAGGATAGTGTAAATAATGTATTTAATAGAGTCAGAGACTTCATGGGGAGATGTAGGATAGTGTAAATAATGTATTTAATAGAGTCAGAGACTTCATGGGGAGATGTAGGATAGTGTAAATAATGTATTTAATAGAGTCAGAGACTTCATGGGGAGATGTAGGATAGTGTAAATAATGTATTTAATAGAGTCAGAGACTTCATGGGGAGATGTAGGATAGTGTAAATAATGTATTTAATAGAGTCAGAGACTTCATGGGGAGATGTAGGATAGTGTAAATAATGTATTTAATAGAGTCAGAGACTTCATGGGGAGATGTAGGATAGTGTAAATAATGTATTTAATAGAGTCAGAGACTTCATGGGGAGATGTAGGATAGTGTAAATAATGTATTTAATAGAGTCAGAGACTTCATGGGGAGATGTAGGATAGTGTAAATAATGTATTTAATAGAGTCAGAGACTTCATGGGGAGATGTAGGATAGTGTAAATAATGTATTTAATAGAGTCAGAGACTTCATGGGGAGATGTAGGATAGTGTAAATAATGTATTTAATAGAGTCAGAGACTTCATGGGGAGATGTAGGATAGTGTAAATAATGTATTTAATAGAGTCAGAGACTTCATGGGGAGATGTAGGATAGTGTAAATAATGTATTTAATAGAGTCAGAGACTTCATGGGGAGATGTAGGATAGTGTAAATAATGTATTTAATAGAGTCAGAGACTTCATGGGGAGATGTAGGATAGTGTAAATAATGTATTTAATAGAGTCAGAGACTTCATGGGGAGATGTAGGATAGTGTAAATAATGTATTTAATAGAGTCAGAGACTTCATGGGGAGATGTAGGATAGTGTAAATAATGTATTTAATAGAGTCAGAGACTTCATGGGGAGATGTAGGATAGTGTAAATAATGTATTTAATAGAGTCAGAGACTTCATGGGGAGATGTAGGATAGTGTAAATAATGTATTTAATAGAGTCAGAGACTTCATGGGGAGATGTAGGATAGTGTAAATAATGTATTTAATAGAGTCAGAGACTTCATGGGGAGATGTAGGATAGTGTAAATAATGTATTTAATAGAGTCAGAGACTTCATGGGGAGATGTAGGATAGTGTAAATAATGTATTTAATAGAGTCAGAGACTTCATGGGGAGATGTAGGATAGTGTAAATAATGTATTTAATAGAGTCAGAGACTTCATGGGGAGATGTAGGATAGTGTAAATAATGTATTTAATAGAGTCAGAGACTTCATGGGGAGATGTAGGATAGTGTAAATAATGTATTTAATAGAGTCAGAGACTTCATGGGGAGATGTAGGATAGTGTAAATAATGTATTTAATAGAGTCAGAGACTTCATGGGGAGATGTAGGATAGTGTAAATAATGTATTTAATAGAGTCAGAGACTTCATGGGGAGATGTAGGATAGTGTAAATAATGTATTTAATAGAGTCAGAGACTTCATGGGGAGATGTAGGATAGTGTAAATAATGTATTTAATAGAGTCAGAGACTTCATGGGGAGATGTAGGATAGTGTAAATAATGTATTTAATAGAGTCAGAGACTTCATGGGGAGATGTAGGATAGTGTAAATAATGTATTTAATAGAGTCAGAGACTTCATGGGGAGATGTAGGATAGTGTAAATAATGTATTTAATAGAGTCAGAGACTTCATGGGGAGATGTAGGATAGTGTAAATAATGTATTTAATAGAGTCAGAGACTTCATGGGGAGATGTAGGATAGTGTAAATAATGTATTTAATAGAGTCAGAGACTTCATGGGGAGATGTAGGATAGTGTAAATAATGTATTTAATAGAGTCAGAGACTTCATGGGGAGATGTAGGATAGTGTAAATAATGTATTTAATAGAGTCAGAGACTTCATGGGGAGATGTAGGATAGTGTAAATAATGTATTTAATAGAGTCAGAGACTTCATGGGGAGATGTAGGATAGTGTAAATAATGTATTTAATAGAGTCAGAGACTTCATGGGGAGATGTAGGATAGTGTAAATAATGTATTTAATAGAGTCAGAGACTTCATGGGGAGATGTAGGATAGTGTAAATAATGTATTTAATAGAGTCAGAGACTTCATGGGGAGATGTAGGATAGTGTAAATAATGTATTTAATAGAGTCAGAGACTTCATGGGGAGATGTAGGATAGTGTAAATAATGTATTTAATAGAGTCAGAGACTTCATGGGGAGATGTAGGATAGTGTAAATAATGTATTTAATAGAGTCAGAGACTTCATGGGGAGATGTAGGATAGTGTAAATAATGTATTTAATAGAGTCAGAGACTTCATGGGGAGATGTAGGATAGTGTAAATAATGTATTTAATAGAGTCAGAGACTTCATGGGGAGATGTAGGATAGTGTAAATAATGTATTTAATAGAGTCAGAGACTTCATGGGGAGATGTAGGATAGTGTAAATAATGTATTTAATAGAGTCAGAGACTTCATGGGGAGATGTAGGATAGTGTAAATAATGTATTTAATAGAGTCAGAGACTTCATGGGGAGATGTAGGATAGTGTAAATAATGTATTTAATAGAGTCAGAGACTTCATGGGGAGATGTAGGATAGTGTAAATAATGTATTTAATAGAGTCAGAGACTTCATGGGGAGATGTAGGATAGTGTAAATAATGTATTTAATAGAGTCAGAGACTTCATGGGGAGATGTAGGATAGTGTAAATAATGTATTTAATAGAGTCAGAGACTTCATGGGGAGATGTAGGATAGTGTAAATAATGTATTTAATAGAGTCAGAGACTTCATGGGGAGATGTAGGATAGTGTAAATAATGTATTTAATAGAGTCAGAGACTTCATGGGGAGATGTAGGATAGTGTAAATAATGTATTTAATAGAGTCAGAGACTTCATGGGGAGATGTAGGATAGTGTAAATAATGTATTTAATAGAGTCAGAGACTTCATGGGGAGATGTAGGATAGTGTAAATAATGTATTTAATAGAGTCAGAGACTTCATGGGGAGATGTAGGATAGTGTAAATAATGTATTTAATAGAGTCAGAGACTTCATGGGGAGATGTAGGATAGTGTAAATAATGTATTTAATAGAGTCAGAGACTTCATGGGGAGATGTAGGATAGTGTAAATAATGTATTTAATAGAGTCAGAGACTTCATGGGGAGATGTAGGATAGTGTAAATAATGTATTTAATAGAGTCAGAGACTTCATGGGGAGATGTAGGATAGTGTAAATAATGTATTTAATAGAGTCAGAGACTTCATGGGGAGATGTAGGATAGTGTAAATAATGTATTTAATAGAGTCAGAGACTTCATGGGGAGATGTAGGATAGTGTAAATAATGTATTTAATAGAGTCAGAGACTTCATGGGGAGATGTAGGATAGTGTAAATAATGTATTTAATAGAGTCAGAGACTTCATGGGGAGATGTAGGATAGTGTAAATAATGTATTTAATAGAGTCAGAGACTTCATGGGGAGATGTAGGATAGTGTAAATAATGTATTTAATAGAGTCAGAGACTTCATGGGGAGATGTAGGATAGTGTAAATAATGTATTTAATAGAGTCAGAGACTTCATGGGGAGATGTAGGATAGTGTAAATAATGTATTTAATAGAGTCAGAGACTTCATGGGGAGATGTAGGATAGTGTAAATAATGTATTTAATAGAGTCAGAGACTTCATGGGGAGATGTAGGATAGTGTAAATAATGTATTTAATAGAGTCAGAGACTTCATGGGGAGATGTAGGATAGTGTAAATAATGTATTTAATAGAGTCAGAGACTTCATGGGGAGATGTAGGATAGTGTAAATAATGTATTTAATAGAGTCAGAGACTTCATGGGGAGATGTAGGATAGTGTAAATAATGTATTTAATAGAGTCAGAGACTTCATGGGGAGATGTAGGATAGTGTAAATAATGTATTTAATAGAGTCAGAGACTTCATGGGGAGATGTAGGATAGTGTAAATAATGTATTTAATAGAGTCAGAGACTTCATGGGGAGATGTAGGATAGTGTAAATAATGTATTTAATAGAGTCAGAGACTTCATGGGGAGATGTAGGATAGTGTAAATAATGTATTTAATAGAGTCAGAGACTTCATGGGGAGATGTAGGATAGTGTAAATAATGTATTTAATAGAGTCAGAGACTTCATGGGGAGATGTAGGATAGTGTAAATAATGTATTTAATAGAGTCAGAGACTTCATGGGGAGATGTAGGATAGTGTAAATAATGTATTTAATAGAGTCAGAGACTTCATGGGGAGATGTAGGATAGTGTAAATAATGTATTTAATAGAGTCAGAGACTTCATGGGGAGATGTAGGATAGTGTAAATAATGTATTTAATAGAGTCAGAGACTTCATGGGGAGATGTAGGATAGTGTAAATAATGTATTTAATAGAGTCAGAGACTTCATGGGGAGATGTAGGATAGTGTAAATAATGTATTTAATAGAGTCAGAGACTTCATGGGGAGATGTAGGATAGTGTAAATAATGTATTTAATAGAGTCAGAGACTTCATGGGGAGATGTAGGATAGTGTAAATAATGTATTTAATAGAGTCAGAGACTTCATGGGGAGATGTAGGATAGTGTAAATAATGTATTTAATAGAGTCAGAGACTTCATGGGGAGATGTAGGATAGTGTAAATAATGTATTTAATAGAGTCAGAGTTTTCATGGGGAGATGTAGGATAGTGTAAATAATGTATCTAATAGAGTCAGATGTTCATGGGGAGATGTAGAATAGTGTAAATAATGCATTTAATAGAGTCAGAGACTTCATGGGGAGATGTAGGATAGTGTAAATAATGTATTTAATAGAGTCAGAGACTTCATGGGGAGATGTAGGATAGTGTAAATAATGTATTTAATAGAGTCAGAGACTTCATGGGGAGATGTAGGATAGTGTAAATAATGTATTTAATAGAGTCAGAGACTTCATGGGGAGATGTAGGATAGTGTAAATAATGTATTTAATAGAGTCAGAGACTTCATGGGGAGATGTAGGATAGTGTAAATAATGTATTTAATAGAGTCAGAGACTTCATGGGGAGATGTAGGATAGTGTAAATAATGTATTTAATAGAGTCAGAGACTTCATGGGGAGATGTAGGATAGTGTAAATAATGTATTTAATAGAGTCAGAGACTTCATGGGGAGATGTAGGATAGTGTAAATAATGTATTTAATAGAGTCAGAGACTTCATGGGGAGATGTAGGATAGTGTAAATAATGTATTTAATAGAGTCAGAGACTTCATGGGGAGATGTAGGATAGTGTAAATAATGTATTTAATAGAGTCAGAGACTTCATGGGGAGATGTAGGATAGTGTAAATAATGTATTTAATAGAGTCAGAGACTTCATGGGGAGATGTAGGATAGTGTAAATAATGTATTTAATAGAGTCAGAGACTTCATGGGGAGATGTAGCATGCTGTAAATAATGTATTTAATAGAGTCAGAGACTTCATGGGGAGATGTAGGATAGTGTAAATAATGTATTTAATAGAGTCAGAGACTTCATGGGGAGATGTAGGATAGTGTAAATAATGTATTTAATAGAGTCAGAGACTTCATGGGGAGATGTAGGATAGTGTAAATAATGTATTTAATAGAGTCAGAGACTTCATGGGGAGATGTAGGATAGTGTAAATAATGTATCTAATAGAGTCAGAGACTTCATGGGGAGATGTAGGATAGTGTAAATAATGTATCTAATAGAGTCAGAGACTTCATGGGGAGATGTAGGATAGTGTAATTAATGTATTTAATAGAGTCAGAGACTTCATGGGGAGATGTAGGATAGTGTAAATAATGTATTTAATAGAGTCAGAGACTTCATGGGGAGATGTAGGATAGTGTAAATAATGTATTTAATAGAGTCAGAGACTTCATGGGGAGATGTAGGATAGTGTAAATAATGTATTTAATAGAGTCAGAGACTTCATGGGGAGATGTAGGATAGTGTAAATAATGTATTTAATAGAGTCAGAGACTTCATGGGGAGATGTAGGATAGTGTAAATAATGTATTTAATAGAGTCAGAGACTTCATGGGGAGATGTAGGATAGTGTAAATAATGTATTTAATAGAGTCAGAGACTTCATGGGGAGATGTAGGATAGTGTAAATAATGTATTTAATAGAGTCAGAGACTTCATGGGGAGATGTAGGATAGTGTAAATAATGTATTTAATAGAGTCAGAGACTTCATGGGGAGATGTAGGATAGTGTAAATAATGTATTTAATAGAGTCAGAGACTTCATGGGGAGATGTAGGATAGTGTAAATAATGTATTTAATAGAGTCAGAGACTTCATGGGGAGATGTAGGATAGTGTAAATAATGTATTTAATAGAGTCAGAGACTTCATGGGGAGATGTAGGATAGTGTAAATAATGTATTTAATAGAGTCAGAGACTTCATGGGGAGATGTAGGATAGTGTAAATAATGTATTTAATAGAGTCAGAGACTTCATGGGGAGATGTAGGATAGTGTAAATAATGTATTTAATAGAGTCAGAGACTTCATGGGGAGATGTAGGATAGTGTAAATAATGTATTTAATAGAGTCAGAGACTTCATGGGGAGATGTAGGATAGTGTAAATAATGTATTTAATAGAGTCAGAGACTTCATGGGGAGATGTAGGATAGTGTAAATAATGTATTTAATAGAGTCAGAGACTTCATGGGGAGATGTAGGATAGTGTAAATAATGTATTTAATAGAGTCAGAGACTTCATGGGGAGATGTAGGATAGTGTAAATAATGTATTTAATAGAGTCAGAGACTTCATGGGGAGATGTAGGATAGTGTAAATAATGTATTTAATAGAGTCAGAGACTTCATGGGGAGATGTAGGATAGTGTAAATAATGTATTTAATAGAGTCAGAGACTTCATGGGGAGATGTAGGATAGTGTAAATAATGTATTTAATAGAGTCAGAGACTTCATGGGGAGATGTAGGATAGTGTAAATAATGTATTTAATAGAGTCAGAGACTTCATGGGGAGATGTAGGATAGTGTAAATAATGTATTTAATAGAGTCAGAGACTTCATGGGGAGATGTAGGATAGTGTAAATAATGTATTTAATAGAGTCAGAGACTTCATGGGGAGATGTAGGATAGTGTAAATAATGTATTTAATAGAGTCAGAGACTTCATGGGGAGATGTAGGATAGTGTAAATAATGTATTTAATAGAGTCAGAGACTTCATGGGGAGATGTAGGATAGTGTAAATAATGTATTTAATAGAGTCAGAGACTTCATGGGGAGATGTAGGATAGTGTAAATAATGTATTTAATAGAGTCAGAGACTTCATGGGGAGATGTAGGATAGTGTAAATAATGTATTTAATAGAGTCAGAGACTTCATGGGGAGATGTAGGATAGTGTAAATAATGTATTTAATAGAGTCAGAGACTTCATGGGGAGATGTAGGATAGTGTAAATAATGTATTTAATAGAGTCAGAGACTTCATGGGGAGATGTAGGATAGTGTAAATAATGTATTTAATAGAGTCAGAGACTTCATGGGGAGATGTAGGATAGTGTAAATAATGTATTTAATAGAGTCAGAGACTTCATGGGGAGATGTAGGATAGTGTAAATAATGTATTTAATAGAGTCAGAGACTTCATGGGGAGATGTAGGATAGTGTAAATAATGTATTTAATAGAGTCAGAGACTTCATGGGGAGATGTAGGATAGTGTAAATAATGTATTTAATAGAGTCAGAGACTTCATGGGGAGATGTAGGATAGTGTAAATAATGTATTTAATAGAGTCAGAGACTTCATGGGGAGATGTAGGATAGTGTAAATAATGTATTTAATAGAGTCAGAGACTTCATGGGGAGATGTAGGATAGTGTAAATAATGTATTTAATAGAGTCAGAGACTTCATGGGGAGATGTAGGATAGTGTAAATAATGTATTTAATAGAGTCAGAGACTTCATGGGGAGATGTAGGATAGTGTAAATAATGTATTTAATAGAGTCAGAGACTTCATGGGGAGATGTAGGATAGTGTAAATAATGTATTTAATAGAGTCAGAGACTTCATGGGGAGATGTAGGATAGTGTAAATAATGTATTTAATAGAGTCAGAGACTTCATGGGGAGATGTAGGATAGTGTAAATAATGTATTTAATAGAGTCAGAGACTTCATGGGGAGATGTAGGATAGTGTAAATAATGTATTTAATAGAGTCAGAGACTTCATGGGGAGATGTAGGATAGTGTAAATAATGTATTTAATAGAGTCAGAGACTTCATGGGGAGATGTAGGATAGTGTAAATAATGTATTTAATAGAGTCAGAGACTTCATGGGGAGATGTAGGATAGTGTAAATAATGTATTTAATAGAGTCAGAGACTTCATGGGGAGATGTAGGATAGTGTAAATAATGTATTTAATAGAGTCAGAGACTTCATGGGGAGATGTAGGATAGTGTAAATAATGTATTTAATAGAGTCAGAGACTTCATGGGGAGATGTAGGATAGTGTAAATAATGTATTTAATAGAGTCAGAGACTTCATGGGGAGATGTAGGATAGTGTAAATAATGTATTTAATAGAGTCAGAGACTTCATGGGGAGATGTAGGATAGTGTAAATAATGTATTTAATAGAGTCAGAGACTTCATGGGGAGATGTAGGATAGTGTAAATAATGTATTTAATAGAGTCAGAGACTTCATGGGGAGATGTAGGATAGTGTAAATAATGTATTTAATAGAGTCAGAGACTTCATGGGGAGATGTAGGATAGTGTAAATAATGTATTTAATAGAGTCAGAGACTTCATGGGGAGATGTAGGATAGTGTAAATAATGTATTTAATAGAGTCAGAGACTTCATGGGGAGATGTAGGATAGTGTAAATAATGTATTTAATAGAGTCAGAGACTTCATGGGGAGATGTAGGATAGTGTAAATAATGTATTTAATAGAGTCAGAGACTTCATGGGGAGATGTAGGATAGTGTAAATAATGTATTTAATAGAGTCAGAGACTTCATGGGGAGATGTAGGATAGTGTAAATAATGTATTTAATAGAGTCAGAGACTTCATGGGGAGATGTAGGATAGTGTAAATAATGTATTTAATAGAGTCAGAGACTTCATGGGGAGATGTAGGATAGTGTAAATAATGTATTTAATAGAGTCAGAGACTTCATGGGGAGATGTAGGATAGTGTAAATAATGTATTTAATAGAGTCAGAGACTTCATGGGGAGATGTAGGATAGTGTAAATAATGTATTTAATAGAGTCAGAGACTTCATGGGGAGATGTAGGATAGTGTAAATAATGTATTTAATAGAGTCAGAGACTTCATGGGGAGATGTAGGATAGTGTAAATAATGTATTTAATAGAGTCAGAGACTTCATGGGGAGATGTAGGATAGTGTAAATAATGTATTTAATAGAGTCAGAGACTTCATGGGGAGATGTAGGATAGTGTAAATAATGTATTTAATAGAGTCAGAGACTTCATGGGGAGATGTAGGATAGTGTAAATAATGTATTTAATAGAGTCAGAGACTTCATGGGGAGATGTAGGATAGTGTAAATAATGTATTTAATAGAGTCAGAGACTTCATGGGGAGATGTAGGATAGTGTAAATAATGTATTTAATAGAGTCAGAGACTTCATGGGGAGATGTAGGATAGTGTAAATAATGTATTTAATAGAGTCAGAGACTTCATGGGGAGATGTAGGATAGTGTAAATAATGTATTTAATAGAGTCAGAGACTTCATGGGGAGATGTAGGATAGTGTAAATAATGTATTTAATAGAGTCAGAGACTTCATGGGGAGATGTAGGATAGTGTAAATAATGTATTTAATAGAGTCAGAGACTTCATGGGGAGATGTAGGATAGTGTAAATAATGTATTTAATAGAGTCAGAGACTTCATGGGGAGATGTAGGATAGTGTAAATAATGTATTTAATAGAGTCAGAGACTTCATGGGGAGATGTAGGATAGTGTAAATAATGTATTTAATAGAGTCAGAGACTTCATGGGGAGATGTAGGATAGTGTAAATAATGTATTTAATAGAGTCAGAGACTTCATGGGGAGATGTAGGATAGTGTAAATAATGTATTTAATAGAGTCAGAGACTTCATGGGGAGATGTAGGATAGTGTAAATAATGTATTTAATAGAGTCAGAGACTTCATGGGGAGATGTAGGATAGTGTAAATAATGTATTTAATAGAGTCAGAGACTTCATGGGGAGATGTAGGATAGTGTAAATAATGTATTTAATAGAGTCAGAGACTTCATGGGGAGATGTAGGATAGTGTAAATAATGTATTTAATAGAGTCAGAGACTTCATGGGGAGATGTAGGATAGTGTAAATAATGTATTTAATAGAGTCAGAGACTTCATGGGGAGATGTAGGATAGTGTAAATAATGTATTTAATAGAGTCAGAGACTTCATGGGGAGATGTAGGATAGTGTAAATAATGTATTTAATAGAGTCAGAGACTTCATGGGGAGATGTAGGATAGTGTAAATAATGTATTTAATAGAGTCAGAGACTTCATGGGGAGATGTAGGATAGTGTAAATAATGTATTTAATAGAGTCAGAGACTTCATGGGGAGATGTAGGATAGTGTAAATAATGTATTTAATAGAGTCAGAGACTTCATGGGGAGATGTAGGATAGTGTAAATAATGTATTTAATAGAGTCAGAGACTTCATGGGGAGATGTAGGATAGTGTAAATAATGTATTTAATAGAGTCAGAGACTTCATGGGGAGATGTAGGATAGTGTAAATAATGTATTTAATAGAGTCAGAGACTTCATGGGGAGATGTAGGATAGTGTAAATAATGTATTTAATAGAGTCAGAGACTTCATGGGGAGATGTAGGATAGTGTAAATAATGTATTTAATAGAGTCAGAGACTTCATGGGGAGATGTAGGATAGTGTAAATAATGTATTTAATAGAGTCAGAGACTTCATGGGGAGATGTAGGATAGTGTAAATAATGTATTTAATAGAGTCAGAGACTTCATGGGGAGATGTAGGATAGTGTAAATAATGTATTTAATAGAGTCAGAGACTTCATGGGGAGATGTAGGATAGTGTAAATAATGTATTTAATAGAGTCAGAGACTTCATGGGGAGATGTAGGATAGTGTAAATAATGTATTTAATAGAGTCAGAGACTTCATGGGGAGATGTAGGATAGTGTAAATAATGTATTTAATAGAGTCAGAGACTTCATGGGGAGATGTAGGATAGTGTAAATAATGTATTTAATAGAGTCAGAGACTTCATGGGGAGATGTAGGATAGTGTAAATAATGTATTTAATAGAGTCAGAGACTTCATGGGGAGATGTAGGATAGTGTAAATAATGTATTTAATAGAGTCAGAGACTTCATGGGGAGATGTAGGATAGTGTAAATAATGTATTTAATAGAGTCAGAGACTTCATGGGGAGATGTAGGATAGTGTAAATAATGTATTTAATAGAGTCAGAGACTTCATGGGGAGATGTAGGATAGTGTAAATAATGTATTTAATAGAGTCAGAGACTTCATGGGGAGATGTAGGATAGTGTAAATAATGTATTTAATAGAGTCAGAGACTTCATGGGGAGATGTAGGATAGTGTAAATAATGTATTTAATAGAGTCAGAGACTTCATGGGGAGATGTAGGATAGTGTAAATAATGTATTTAATAGAGTCAGAGACTTCATGGGGAGATGTAGGATAGTGTAAATAATGTATTTAATAGAGTCAGAGACTTCATGGGGAGATGTAGGATAGTGTAAATAATGTATTTAATAGAGTCAGAGACTTCATGGGGAGATGTAGGATAGTGTAAATAATGTATTTAATAGAGTCAGAGACTTCATGGGGAGATGTAGGATAGTGTAAATAATGTATTTAATAGAGTCAGAGACTTCATGGGGAGATGTAGGATAGTGTAAATAATGTATTTAATAGAGTCAGAGACTTCATGGGGAGATGTAGGATAGTGTAAATAATGTATTTAATAGAGTCAGAGACTTCATGGGGAGATGTAGGATAGTGTAAATAATGTATTTAATAGAGTCAGAGACTTCATGGGGAGATGTAGGATAGTGTAAATAATGTATTTAATAGAGTCAGAGACTTCATGGGGAGATGTAGGATAGTGTAAATAATGTATTTAATAGAGTCAGAGACTTCATGGGGAGATGTAGGATAGTGTAAATAATGTATTTAATAGAGTCAGAGACTTCATGGGGAGATGTAGGATAGTGTAAATAATGTATTTAATAGAGTCAGAGACTTCATGGGGAGATGTAGGATAGTGTAAATAATGTATTTAATAGAGTCAGAGACTTCATGGGGAGATGTAGGATAGTGTAAATAATGTATTTAATAGAGTCAGAGACTTCATGGGGAGATGTAGGATAGTGTAAATAATGTATTTAATAGAGTCAGAGACTTCATGGGGAGATGTAGGATAGTGTAAATAATGTATTTAATAGAGTCAGAGACTTCATGGGGAGATGTAGGATAGTGTAAATAATGTATTTAATAGAGTCAGAGACTTCATGGGGAGATGTAGGATAGTGTAAATAATGTATTTAATAGAGTCAGAGACTTCATGGGGAGATGTAGGATAGTGTAAATAATGTATTTAATAGAGTCAGAGACTTCATGGGGAGATGTAGGATAGTGTAAATAATGTATTTAATAGAGTCAGAGACTTCATGGGGAGATGTAGGATAGTGTAAATAATGTATTTAATAGAGTCAGAGACTTCATGGGGAGATGTAGGATAGTGTAAATAATGTATTTAATAGAGTCAGAGACTTCATGGGGAGATGTAGGATAGTGTAAATAATGTATTTAATAGAGTCAGAGACTTCATGGGGAGATGTAGGATAGTGTAAATAATGTATTTAATAGAGTCAGAGACTTCATGGGGAGATGTAGGATAGTGTAAATAATGTATTTAATAGAGTCAGAGACTTCATGGGGAGATGTAGGATAGTGTAAATAATGTATTTAATAGAGTCAGAGACTTCATGGGGAGATGTAGGATAGTGTAAATAATGTATTTAATAGAGTCAGAGACTTCATGGGGAGATGTAGGATAGTGTAAATAATGTATTTAATAGAGTCAGAGACTTCATGGGGAGATGTAGGATAGTGTAAATAATGTATTTAATAGAGTCAGAGACTTCATGGGGAGATGTAGGATAGTGTAAATAATGTATTTAATAGAGTCAGAGACTTCATGGGGAGATGTAGGATAGTGTAAATAATGTATTTAATAGAGTCAGAGACTTCATGGGGAGATGTAGGATAGTGTAAATAATGTATTTAATAGAGTCAGAGACTTCATGGGGAGATGTAGGATAGTGTAAATAATGTATTTAATAGAGTCAGAGACTTCATGGGGAGATGTAGGATAGTGTAAATAATGTATTTAATAGAGTCAGAGACTTCATGGGGAGATGTAGGATAGTGTAAATAATGTATTTAATAGAGTCAGAGACTTCATGGGGAGATGTAGGATAGTGTAAATAATGTATTTAATAGAGTCAGAGACTTCATGGGGAGATGTAGGATAGTGTAAATAATGTATTTAATAGAGTCAGAGACTTCATGGGGAGATGTAGGATAGTGTAAATAATGTATTTAATAGAGTCAGAGACTTCATGGGGAGATGTAGGATAGTGTAAATAATGTATTTAATAGAGTCAGAGACTTCATGGGGAGATGTAGGATAGTGTAAATAATGTATTTAATAGAGTCAGAGACTTCATGGGGAGATGTAGGATAGTGTAAATAATGTATTTAATAGAGTCAGAGACTTCATGGGGAGATGTAGGATAGTGTAAATAATGTATTTAATAGAGTCAGAGACTTCATGGGGAGATGTAGGATAGTGTAAATAATGTATTTAATAGAGTCAGAGACTTCATGGGGAGATGTAGGATAGTGTAAATAATGTATTTAATAGAGTCAGAGACTTCATGGGGAGATGTAGGATAGTGTAAATAATGTATTTAATAGAGTCAGAGACTTCATGGGGAGATGTAGGATAGTGTAAATAATGTATTTAATAGAGTCAGAGACTTCATGGGGAGATGTAGGATAGTGTAAATAATGTATTTAATAGAGTCAGAGACTTCATGGGGAGATGTAGGATAGTGTAAATAATGTATTTAATAGAGTCAGAGACTTCATGGGGAGATGTAGGATAGTGTAAATAATGTATTTAATAGAGTCAGAGACTTCATGGGGAGATGTAGGATAGTGTAAATAATGTATTTAATAGAGTCAGAGACTTCATGGGGAGATGTAGGATAGTGTAAATAATGTATTTAATAGAGTCAGAGACTTCATGGGGAGATGTAGGATAGTGTAAATAATGTATTTAATAGAGTCAGAGACTTCATGGGGAGATGTAGGATAGTGTAAATAATGTATTTAATAGAGTCAGAGACTTCATGGGGAGATGTAGGATAGTGTAAATAATGTATTTAATAGAGTCAGAGACTTCATGGGGAGATGTAGGATAGTGTAAATAATGTATTTAATAGAGTCAGAGACTTCATGGGGAGATGTAGGATAGTGTAAATAATGTATTTAATAGAGTCAGAGACTTCATGGGGAGATGTAGGATAGTGTAAATAATGTATTTAATAGAGTCAGAGACTTCATGGGGAGATGTAGGATAGTGTAAATAATGTATTTAATAGAGTCAGAGACTTCATGGGGAGATGTAGGATAGTGTAAATAATGTATTTAATAGAGTCAGAGACTTCATGGGGAGATGTAGGATAGTGTAAATAATGTATTTAATAGAGTCAGAGACTTCATGGGGAGATGTAGGATAGTGTAAATAATGTATTTAATAGAGTCAGAGACTTCATGGGGAGATGTAGGATAGTGTAAATAATGTATTTAATAGAGTCAGAGACTTCATGGGGAGATGTAGGATAGTGTAAATAATGTATTTAATAGAGTCAGAGACTTCATGGGGAGATGTAGGATAGTGTAAATAATGTATTTAATAGAGTCAGAGACTTCATGGGGAGATGTAGGATAGTGTAAATAATGTATTTAATAGAGTCAGAGACTTCATGGGGAGATGTAGGATAGTGTAAATAATGTATTTAATAGAGTCAGAGACTTCATGGGGAGATGTAGGATAGTGTAAATAATGTATTTAATAGAGTCAGAGACTTCATGGGGAGATGTAGGATAGTGTAAATAATGTATTTAATAGAGTCAGAGACTTCATGGGGAGATGTAGGATAGTGTAAATAATGTATTTAATAGAGTCAGAGACTTCATGGGGAGATGTAGGATAGTGTAAATAATGTATTTAATAGAGTCAGAGACTTCATGGGGAGATGTAGGATAGTGTAAATAATGTATTTAATAGAGTCAGAGACTTCATGGGGAGATGTAGGATAGTGTAAATAATGTATTTAATAGAGTCAGAGACTTCATGGGGAGATGTAGGATAGTGTAAATAATGTATTTAATAGAGTCAGAGACTTCATGGGGAGATGTAGGATAGTGTAAATAATGTATTTAATAGAGTCAGAGACTTCATGGGGAGATGTAGGATAGTGTAAATAATGTATTTAATAGAGTCAGAGACTTCATGGGGAGATGTAGGATAGTGTAAATAATGTATTTAATAGAGTCAGAGACTTCATGGGGAGATGTAGGATAGTGTAAATAATGTATTTAATAGAGTCAGAGACTTCATGGGGAGATGTAGGATAGTGTAAATAATGTATTTAATAGAGTCAGAGACTTCATGGGGAGATGTAGGATAGTGTAAATAATGTATTTAATAGAGTCAGAGACTTCATGGGGAGATGTAGGATAGTGTAAATAATGTATTTAATAGAGTCAGAGACTTCATGGGGAGATGTAGGATAGTGTAAATAATGTATTTAATAGAGTCAGAGACTTCATGGGGAGATGTAGGATAGTGTAAATAATGTATTTAATAGAGTCAGAGACTTCATGGGGAGATGTAGGATAGTGTAAATAATGTATTTAATAGAGTCAGAGACTTCATGGGGAGATGTAGGATAGTGTAAATAATGTATTTAATAGAGTCAGAGACTTCATGGGGAGATGTAGGATAGTGTAAATAATGTATTTAATAGAGTCAGAGACTTCATGGGGAGATGTAGGATAGTGTAAATAATGTATTTAATAGAGTCAGAGACTTCATGGGGAGATGTAGGATAGTGTAAATAATGTATTTAATAGAGTCAGAGACTTCATGGGGAGATGTAGGATAGTGTAAATAATGTATTTAATAGAGTCAGAGACTTCATGGGGAGATGTAGGATAGTGTAAATAATGTATTTAATAGAGTCAGAGACTTCATGGGGAGATGTAGGATAGTGTAAATAATGTATTTAATAGAGTCAGAGACTTCATGGGGAGATGTAGGATAGTGTAAATAATGTATTTAATAGAGTCAGAGACTTCATGGGGAGATGTAGGATAGTGTAAATAATGTATTTAATAGAGTCAGAGACTTCATGGGGAGATGTAGGATAGTGTAAATAATGTATTTAATAGAGTCAGAGACTTCATGGGGAGATGTAGGATAGTGTAAATAATGTATTTAATAGAGTCAGAGACTTCATGGGGAGATGTAGGATAGTGTAAATAATGTATTTAATAGAGTCAGAGACTTCATGGGGAGATGTAGGATAGTGTAAATAATGTATTTAATAGAGTCAGAGACTTCATGGGGAGATGTAGGATAGTGTAAATAATGTATTTAATAGAGTCAGAGACTTCATGGGGAGATGTAGGATAGTGTAAATAATGTATTTAATAGAGTCAGAGACTTCATGGGGAGATGTAGGATAGTGTAAATAATGTATTTAATAGAGTCAGAGACTTCATGGGGAGATGTAGGATAGTGTAAATAATGTATTTAATAGAGTCAGAGACTTCATGGGGAGATGTAGGATAGTGTAAATAATGTATTTAATAGAGTCAGAGACTTCATGGGGAGATGTAGGATAGTGTAAATAATGTATTTAATAGAGTCAGAGACTTCATGGGGAGATGTAGGATAGTGTAAATAATGTATTTAATAGAGTCAGAGACTTCATGGGGAGATGTAGGATAGTGTAAATAATGTATTTAATAGAGTCAGAGACTTCATGGGGAGATGTAGGATAGTGTAAATAATGTATTTAATAGAGTCAGAGACTTCATGGGGAGATGTAGGATAGTGTAAATAATGTATTTAATAGAGTCAGAGACTTCATGGGGAGATGTAGGATAGTGTAAATAATGTATTTAATAGAGTCAGAGACTTCATGGGGAGATGTAGGATAGTGTAAATAATGTATTTAATAGAGTCAGAGACTTCATGGGGAGATGTAGGATAGTGTAAATAATGTATTTAATAGAGTCAGAGACTTCATGGGGAGATGTAGGATAGTGTAAATAATGTATTTAATAGAGTCAGAGACTTCATGGGGAGATGTAGGATAGTGTAAATAATGTATTTAATAGAGTCAGAGACTTCATGGGGAGATGTAGGATAGTGTAAATAATGTATTTAATAGAGTCAGAGACTTCATGGGGAGATGTAGGATAGTGTAAATAATGTATTTAATAGAGTCAGAGACTTCATGGGGAGATGTAGGATAGTGTAAATAATGTATTTAATAGAGTCAGAGACTTCATGGGGAGATGTAGGATAGTGTAAATAATGTATTTAATAGAGTCAGAGACTTCATGGGGAGATGTAGGATAGTGTAAATAATGTATTTAATAGAGTCAGAGACTTCATGGGGAGATGTAGGATAGTGTAAATAATGTATTTAATAGAGTCAGAGACTTCATGGGGAGATGTAGGATAGTGTAAATAATGTATTTAATAGAGTCAGAGACTTCATGGGGAGATGTAGGATAGTGTAAATAATGTATTTAATAGAGTCAGAGACTTCATGGGGAGATGTAGGATAGTGTAAATAATGTATTTAATAGAGTCAGAGACTTCATGGGGAGATGTAGGATAGTGTAAATAATGTATTTAATAGAGTCAGAGACTTCATGGGGAGATGTAGGATAGTGTAAATAATGTATTTAATAGAGTCAGAGACTTCATGGGGAGATGTAGGATAGTGTAAATAATGTATTTAATAGAGTCAGAGACTTCATGGGGAGATGTAGGATAGTGTAAATAATGTATTTAATAGAGTCAGAGACTTCATGGGGAGATGTAGGATAGTGTAAATAATGTATTTAATAGAGTCAGAGACTTCATGGGGAGATGTAGGATAGTGTAAATAATGTATTTAATAGAGTCAGAGACTTCATGGGGAGATGTAGGATAGTGTAAATAATGTATTTAATAGAGTCAGAGACTTCATGGGGAGATGTAGGATAGTGTAAATAATGTATTTAATAGAGTCAGAGACTTCATGGGGAGATGTAGGATAGTGTAAATAATGTATTTAATAGAGTCAGAGACTTCATGGGGAGATGTAGGATAGTGTAAATAATGTATTTAATAGAGTCAGAGACTTCATGGGGAGATGTAGGATAGTGTAAATAATGTATTTAATAGAGTCAGAGACTTCATGGGGAGATGTAGGATAGTGTAAATAATGTATTTAATAGAGTCAGAGACTTCATGGGGAGATGTAGGATAGTGTAAATAATGTATTTAATAGAGTCAGAGACTTCATGGGGAGATGTAGGAGATGTAGGATAGTGTAAATAATGTATTTAATAGAGTCAGAGACTTCATGGGGAGATGTAGGATAGTGTAAATAATGTATTTAATAGAGTCAGAGACTTCATGGGGAGATGTAGGATAGTGTAAATAATGTATTTAATAGAGTCAGAGACTTCATGGGGAGATGTAGGATAGTGTAAATAATGTATTTAATAGAGTCAGAGACTTCATGGGGAGATGTAGGATAGTGTAAATAATGTATTTAATAGAGTCAGAGACTTCATGGGGAGATGTAGGATAGTGTAAATAATGTATTTAATAGAGTCAGAGACTTCATGGGGAGATGTAGGATAGTGTAAATAATGTATTTAATAGAGTCAGAGACTTCATGGGGAGATGTAGGATAGTGTAAATAATGTATTTAATAGAGTCAGAGACTTCATGGGGAGATGTAGGATAGTGTAAATAATGTATTTAATAGAGTCAGAGACTTCATGGGGAGATGTAGGATAGTGTAAATAATGTATTTAATAGAGTCAGAGACTTCATGGGGAGATGTAGGATAGTGTAAATAATGTATTTAATAGAGTCAGAGACTTCATGGGGAGATGTAGGATAGTGTAAATAATGTATTTAATAGAGTCAGAGACTTCATGGGGAGATGTAGGATAGTGTAAATAATGTATTTAATAGAGTCAGAGACTTCATGGGGAGATGTAGGATAGTGTAAATAATGTATTTAATAGAGTCAGAGACTTCATGGGGAGATGTAGGATAGTGTAAATAATGTATTTAATAGAGTCAGAGACTTCATGGGGAGATGTAGGATAGTGTAAATAATGTATTTAATAGAGTCAGAGACTTCATGGGGAGATGTAGGATAGTGTAAATAATGTATTTAATAGAGTCAGAGACTTCATGGGGAGATGTAGGATAGTGTAAATAATGTATTTAATAGAGTCAGAGACTTCATGGGGAGATGTAGGATAGTGTAAATAATGTATTTAATAGAGTCAGAGACTTCATGGGGAGATGTAGGATAGTGTAAATAATGTATTTAATAGAGTCAGAGACTTCATGGGGAGATGTAGGATAGTGTAAATAATGTATTTAATAGAGTCAGAGACTTCATGGGGAGATGTAGGATAGTGTAAATAATGTATTTAATAGAGTCAGAGACTTCATGGGGAGATGTAGGATAGTGTAAATAATGTATTTAATAGAGTCAGAGACTTCATGGGGAGATGTAGGATAGTGTAAATAATGTATTTAATAGAGTCAGAGACTTCATGGGGAGATGTAGGATAGTGTAAATAATGTATTTAATAGAGTCAGAGACTTCATGGGGAGATGTAGGATAGTGTAAATAATGTATTTAATAGAGTCAGAGACTTCATGGGGAGATGTAGGATAGTGTAAATAATGTATTTAATAGAGTCAGAGACTTCATGGGGAGATGTAGGATAGTGTAAATAATGTATTTAATAGAGTCAGAGACTTCATGGGGAGATGTAGGATAGTGTAAATAATGTATTTAATAGAGTCAGAGACTTCATGGGGAGATGTAGGATAGTGTAAATAATGTATTTAATAGAGTCAGAGACTTCATGGGGAGATGTAGGATAGTGTAAATAATGTATTTAATAGAGTCAGAGACTTCATGGGGAGATGTAGGATAGTGTAAATAATGTATTTAATAGAGTCAGAGACTTCATGGGGAGATGTAGGATAGTGTAAATAATGTATTTAATAGAGTCAGAGACTTCATGGGGAGATGTAGGATAGTGTAAATAATGTATTTAATAGAGTCAGAGACTTCATGGGGAGATGTAGGATAGTGTAAATAATGTATTTAATAGAGTCAGAGACTTCATGGGGAGATGTAGGATAGTGTAAATAATGTATTTAATAGAGTCAGAGACTTCATGGGGAGATGTAGGATAGTGTAAATAATGTATTTAATAGAGTCAGAGACTTCATGGGGAGATGTAGGATAGTGTAAATAATGTATTTAATAGAGTCAGAGACTTCATGGGGAGATGTAGGATAGTGTAAATAATGTATTTAATAGAGTCAGAGACTTCATGGGGAGATGTAGGATAGTGTAAATAATGTATTTAATAGAGTCAGAGACTTCATGGGGAGATGTAGGATAGTGTAAATAATGTATTTAATAGAGTCAGAGACTTCATGGGGAGATGTAGGATAGTGTAAATAATGTATTTAATAGAGTCAGAGACTTCATGGGGAGATGTAGGATAGTGTAAATAATGTATTTAATAGAGTCAGAGACTTCATGGGGAGATGTAGGATAGTGTAAATAATGTATTTAATAGAGTCAGAGACTTCATGGGGAGATGTAGGATAGTGTAAATAATGTATTTAATAGAGTCAGAGACTTCATGGGGAGATGTAGGATAGTGTAAATAATGTATTTAATAGAGTCAGAGACTTCATGGGGAGATGTAGGATAGTGTAAATAATGTATTTAATAGAGTCAGAGACTTCATGGGGAGATGTAGGATAGTGTAAATAATGTATTTAATAGAGTCAGAGACTTCATGGGGAGATGTAGGATAGTGTAAATAATGTATTTAATAGAGTCAGAGACTTCATGGGGAGATGTAGGATAGTGTAAATAATGTATTTAATAGAGTCAGAGACTTCATGGGGAGATGTAGGATAGTGTAAATAATGTATTTAATAGAGTCAGAGACTTCATGGGGAGATGTAGGATAGTGTAAATAATGTATTTAATAGAGTCAGAGACTTCATGGGGAGATGTAGGATAGTGTAAATAATGTATTTAATAGAGTCAGAGACTTCATGGGGAGATGTAGGATAGTGTAAATAATGTATTTAATAGAGTCAGAGACTTCATGGGGAGATGTAGGATAGTGTAAATAATGTATTTAATAGAGTCAGAGACTTCATGGGGAGATGTAGGATAGTGTAAATAATGTATTTAATAGAGTCAGAGACTTCATGGGGAGATGTAGGATAGTGTAAATAATGTATTTAATAGAGTCAGAGACTTCATGGGGAGATGTAGGATAGTGTAAATAATGTATTTAATAGAGTCAGAGACTTCATGGGGAGATGTAGGATAGTGTAAATAATGTATTTAATAGAGTCAGAGACTTCATGGGGAGATGTAGGATAGTGTAAATAATGTATTTAATAGAGTCAGAGACTTCATGGGGAGATGTAGGATAGTGTAAATAATGTATTTAATAGAGTCAGAGACTTCATGGGGAGATGTAGGATAGTGTAAATAATGTATTTAATAGAGTCAGAGACTTCATGGGGAGATGTAGGATAGTGTAAATAATGTATTTAATAGAGTCAGAGACTTCATGGGGAGATGTAGGATAGTGTAAATAATGTATTTAATAGAGTCAGAGACTTCATGGGGAGATGTAGGATAGTGTAAATAATGTATTTAATAGAGTCAGAGACTTCATGGGGAGATGTAGGATAGTGTAAATAATGTATTTAATAGAGTCAGAGACTTCATGGGGAGATGTAGGATAGTGTAAATAATGTATTTAATAGAGTCAGAGACTTCATGGGGAGATGTAGGATAGTGTAAATAATGTATTTAATAGAGTCAGAGACTTCATGGGGAGATGTAGGATAGTGTAAATAATGTATTTAATAGAGTCAGAGACTTCATGGGGAGATGTAGGATAGTGTAAATAATGTATTTAATAGAGTCAGAGACTTCATGGGGAGATGTAGGATAGTGTAAATAATGTATTTAATAGAGTCAGAGACTTCATGGGGAGATGTAGGATAGTGTAAATAATGTATTTAATAGAGTCAGAGACTTCATGGGGAGATGTAGGATAGTGTAAATAATGTATTTAATAGAGTCAGAGACTTCATGGGGAGATGTAGGATAGTGTAAATAATGTATTTAATAGAGTCAGAGACTTCATGGGGAGATGTAGGATAGTGTAAATAATGTATTTAATAGAGTCAGAGACTTCATGGGGAGATGTAGGATAGTGTAAATAATGTATTTAATAGAGTCAGAGACTTCATGGGGAGATGTAGGATAGTGTAAATAATGTATTTAATAGAGTCAGAGACTTCATGGGGAGATGTAGGATAGTGTAAATAATGTATTTAATAGAGTCAGAGACTTCATGGGGAGATGTAGGATAGTGTAAATAATGTATTTAATAGAGTCAGAGACTTCATGGGGAGATGTAGGATAGTGTAAATAATGTATTTAATAGAGTCAGAGACTTCATGGGGAGATGTAGGATAGTGTAAATAATGTATTTAATAGAGTCAGAGACTTCATGGGGAGATGTAGGATAGTGTAAATAATGTATTTAATAGAGTCAGAGACTTCATGGGGAGATGTAGGATAGTGTAAATAATGTATTTAATAGAGTCAGAGACTTCATGGGGAGATGTAGGATAGTGTAAATAATGTATTTAATAGAGTCAGAGACTTCATGGGGAGATGTAGGATAGTGTAAATAATGTATTTAATAGAGTCAGAGACTTCATGGGGAGATGTAGGATAGTGTAAATAATGTATTTAATAGAGTCAGAGACTTCATGGGGAGATGTAGGATAGTGTAAATAATGTATTTAATAGAGTCAGAGACTTCATGGGGAGATGTAGGATAGTGTAAATAATGTATTTAATAGAGTCAGAGACTTCATGGGGAGATGTAGGATAGTGTAAATAATGTATTTAATAGAGTCAGAGACTTCATGGGGAGATGTAGGATAGTGTAAATAATGTATTTAATAGAGTCAGAGACTTCATGGGGAGATGTAGGATAGTGTAAATAATGTATTTAATAGAGTCAGAGACTTCATGGGGAGATGTAGGATAGTGTAAATAATGTATTTAATAGAGTCAGAGACTTCATGGGGAGATGTAGGATAGTGTAAATAATGTATTTAATAGAGTCAGAGACTTCATGGGGAGATGTAGGATAGTGTAAATAATGTATTTAATAGAGTCAGAGACTTCATGGGGAGATGTAGGATAGTGTAAATAATGTATTTAATAGAGTCAGAGACTTCATGGGGAGATGTAGGATAGTGTAAATAATGTATTTAATAGAGTCAGAGACTTCATGGGGAGATGTAGGATAGTGTAAATAATGTATTTAATAGAGTCAGAGACTTCATGGGGAGATGTAGGATAGTGTAAATAATGTATTTAATAGAGTCAGAGACTTCATGGGGAGATGTAGGATAGTGTAAATAATGTATTTAATAGAGTCAGAGACTTCATGGGGAGATGTAGGATAGTGTAAATAATGTATTTAATAGAGTCAGAGACTTCATGGGGAGATGTAGGATAGTGTAAATAATGTATTTAATAGAGTCAGAGACTTCATGGGGAGATGTAGGATAGTGTAAATAATGTATTTAATAGAGTCAGAGACTTCATGGGGAGATGTAGGATAGTGTAAATAATGTATTTAATAGAGTCAGAGACTTCATGGGGAGATGTAGGATAGTGTAAATAATGTATTTAATAGAGTCAGAGACTTCATGGGGAGATGTAGGATAGTGTAAATAATGTATTTAATAGAGTCAGAGACTTCATGGGGAGATGTAGGATAGTGTAAATAATGTATTTAATAGAGTCAGAGACTTCATGGGGAGATGTAGGATAGTGTAAATAATGTATTTAATAGAGTCAGAGACTTCATGGGGAGATGTAGGATAGTGTAAATAATGTATTTAATAGAGTCAGAGACTTCATGGGGAGATGTAGGATAGTGTAAATAATGTATTTAATAGAGTCAGAGACTTCATGGGGAGATGTAGGATAGTGTAAATAATGTATTTAATAGAGTCAGAGACTTCATGGGGAGATGTAGGATAGTGTAAATAATGTATTTAATAGAGTCAGAGACTTCATGGGGAGATGTAGGATAGTGTAAATAATGTATTTAATAGAGTCAGAGACTTCATGGGGAGATGTAGGATAGTGTAAATAATGTATTTAATAGAGTCAGAGACTTCATGGGGAGATGTAGGATAGTGTAAATAATGTATTTAATAGAGTCAGAGACTTCATGGGGAGATGTAGGATAGTGTAAATAATGTATTTAATAGAGTCAGAGACTTCATGGGGAGATGTAGGATAGTGTAAATAATGTATTTAATAGAGTCAGAGACTTCATGGGGAGATGTAGGATAGTGTAAATAATGTATTTAATAGAGTCAGAGACTTCATGGGGAGATGTAGGATAGTGTAAATAATGTATTTAATAGAGTCAGAGACTTCATGGGGAGATGTAGGATAGTGTAAATAATGTATTTAATAGAGTCAGAGACTTCATGGGGAGATGTAGGATAGTGTAAATAATGTATTTAATAGAGTCAGAGACTTCATGGGGAGATGTAGGATAGTGTAAATAATGTATTTAATAGAGTCAGAGACTTCATGGGGAGATGTAGGATAGTGTAAATAATGTATTTAATAGAGTCAGAGACTTCATGGGGAGATGTAGGATAGTGTAAATAATGTATTTAATAGAGTCAGAGACTTCATGGGGAGATGTAGGATAGTGTAAATAATGTATTTAATAGAGTCAGAGACTTCATGGGGAGATGTAGGATAGTGTAAATAATGTATTTAATAGAGTCAGAGACTTCATGGGGAGATGTAGGATAGTGTAAATAATGTATTTAATAGAGTCAGAGACTTCATGGGGAGATGTAGGATAGTGTAAATAATGTATTTAATAGAGTCAGAGACTTCATGGGGAGATGTAGGATAGTGTAAATAATGTATTTAATAGAGTCAGAGACTTCATGGGGAGATGTAGGATAGTGTAAATAATGTATTTAATAGAGTCAGAGACTTCATGGGGAGATGTAGGATAGTGTAAATAATGTATTTAATAGAGTCAGAGACTTCATGGGGAGATGTAGGATAGTGTAAATAATGTATTTAATAGAGTCAGAGACTTCATGGGGAGATGTAGGATAGTGTAAATAATGTATTTAATAGAGTCAGAGACTTCATGGGGAGATGTAGGATAGTGTAAATAATGTATTTAATAGAGTCAGAGACTTCATGGGGAGATGTAGGATAGTGTAAATAATGTATTTAATAGAGTCAGAGACTTCATGGGGAGATGTAGGATAGTGTAAATAATGTATTTAATAGAGTCAGAGACTTCATGGGGAGATGTAGGATAGTGTAAATAATGTATTTAATAGAGTCAGAGACTTCATGGGGAGATGTAGGATAGTGTAAATAATGTATTTAATAGAGTCAGAGACTTCATGGGGAGATGTAGGATAGTGTAAATAATGTATTTAATAGAGTCAGAGACTTCATGGGGAGATGTAGGATAGTGTAAATAATGTATTTAATAGAGTCAGAGACTTCATGGGGAGATGTAGGATAGTGTAAATAATGTATTTAATAGAGTCAGAGACTTCATGGGGAGATGTAGGATAGTGTAAATAATGTATTTAATAGAGTCAGAGACTTCATGGGGAGATGTAGGATAGTGTAAATAATGTATTTAATAGAGTCAGAGACTTCATGGGGAGATGTAGGATAGTGTAAATAATGTATTTAATAGAGTCAGAGACTTCATGGGGAGATGTAGGATAGTGTAAATAATGTATTTAATAGAGTCAGAGACTTCATGGGGAGATGTAGGATAGTGTAAATAATGTATTTAATAGAGTCAGAGACTTCATGGGGAGATGTAGGATAGTGTAAATAATGTATTTAATAGAGTCAGAGACTTCATGGGGAGATGTAGGATAGTGTAAATAATGTATTTAATAGAGTCAGAGACTTCATGGGGAGATGTAGGATAGTGTAAATAATGTATTTAATAGAGTCAGAGACTTCATGGGGAGATGTAGGATAGTGTAAATAATGTATTTAATAGAGTCAGAGACTTCATGGGGAGATGTAGGATAGTGTAAATAATGTATTTAATAGAGTCAGAGACTTCATGGGGAGATGTAGGATAGTGTAAATAATGTATTTAATAGAGTCAGAGACTTCATGGGGAGATGTAGGATAGTGTAAATAATGTATTTAATAGAGTCAGAGACTTCATGGGGAGATGTAGGATAGTGTAAATAATGTATTTAATAGAGTCAGAGACTTCATGGGGAGATGTAGGATAGTGTAAATAATGTATTTAATAGAGTCAGAGACTTCATGGGGAGATGTAGGATAGTGTAAATAATGTATTTAATAGAGTCAGAGACTTCATGGGGAGATGTAGGATAGTGTAAATAATGTATTTAATAGAGTCAGAGACTTCATGGGGAGATGTAGGATAGTGTAAATAATGTATTTAATAGAGTCAGAGACTTCATGGGGAGATGTAGGATAGTGTAAATAATGTATTTAATAGAGTCAGAGACTTCATGGGGAGATGTAGGATAGTGTAAATAATGTATTTAATAGAGTCAGAGACTTCATGGGGAGATGTAGGATAGTGTAAATAATGTATTTAATAGAGTCAGAGACTTCATGGGGAGATGTAGGATAGTGTAAATAATGTATTTAATAGAGTCAGAGACTTCATGGGGAGATGTAGGATAGTGTAAATAATGTATTTAATAGAGTCAGAGACTTCATGGGGAGATGTAGGATAGTGTAAATAATGTATTTAATAGAGTCAGAGACTTCATGGGGAGATGTAGGATAGTGTAAATAATGTATTTAATAGAGTCAGAGACTTCATGGGGAGATGTAGGATAGTGTAAATAATGTATTTAATAGAGTCAGAGACTTCATGGGGAGATGTAGGATAGTGTAAATAATGTATTTAATAGAGTCAGAGACTTCATGGGGAGATGTAGGATAGTGTAAATAATGTATTTAATAGAGTCAGAGACTTCATGGGGAGATGTAGGATAGTGTAAATAATGTATTTAATAGAGTCAGAGACTTCATGGGGAGATGTAGGATAGTGTAAATAATGTATTTAATAGAGTCAGAGACTTCATGGGGAGATGTAGGATAGTGTAAATAATGTATTTAATAGAGTCAGAGACTTCATGGGGAGATGTAGGATAGTGTAAATAATGTATTTAATAGAGTCAGAGACTTCATGGGGAGATGTAGGATAGTGTAAATAATGTATTTAATAGAGTCAGAGACTTCATGGGGAGATGTAGGATAGTGTAAATAATGTATTTAATAGAGTCAGAGACTTCATGGGGAGATGTAGGATAGTGTAAATAATGTATTTAATAGAGTCAGAGACTTCATGGGGAGATGTAGGATAGTGTAAATAATGTATTTAATAGAGTCAGAGACTTCATGGGGAGATGTAGGATAGTGTAAATAATGTATTTAATAGAGTCAGAGACTTCATGGGGAGATGTAGGATAGTGTAAATAATGTATTTAATAGAGTCAGAGACTTCATGGGGAGATGTAGGATAGTGTAAATAATGTATTTAATAGAGTCAGAGACTTCATGGGGAGATGTAGGATAGTGTAAATAATGTATTTAATAGAGTCAGAGACTTCATGGGGAGATGTAGGATAGTGTAAATAATGTATTTAATAGAGTCAGAGACTTCATGGGGAGATGTAGGATAGTGTAAATAATGTATTTAATAGAGTCAGAGACTTCATGGGGAGATGTAGGATAGTGTAAATAATGTATTTAATAGAGTCAGAGACTTCATGGGGAGATGTAGGATAGTGTAAATAATGTATTTAATAGAGTCAGAGACTTCATGGGGAGATGTAGGATAGTGTAAATAATGTATTTAATAGAGTCAGAGACTTCATGGGGAGATGTAGGATAGTGTAAATAATGTATTTAATAGAGTCAGAGACTTCATGGGGAGATGTAGGATAGTGTAAATAATGTATTTAATAGAGTCAGAGACTTCGGGGGAGATGTAGGATAGTGTAAATAATGTATTTAATAGAGTCAGAGACTTCATGGGGAGATGTAGGATAGTGTAAATAATGTATTTAATAGAGTCAGAGACTTCATGGGGAGATGTAGGATAGTGTAAATAATGTATTTAATAGAGTCAGAGACTTCAGGGGGAGATGTAGGATAGTGTAAATAATGTATTTAATAGAGTCAGAGACTTCATGGGGAGATGTAGGATAGTGTAAATAATGTATTTAATAGAGTCAGAGACTTCGGGGGGAGATGTAGGATAGTGTAAATAATGTATTTAATAGAGTCAGAGACTTCATGGGGAGATGTAGGATAGTGTAAATAATGTATTTAATAGAGTCAGAGACTTCATGGGGAGATGTAGGATAGTGTAAATAATGTATTTAATAGAGTCAGAGACTTCATGGGGAGATGCAGGGTAGAGTAATTAATGTATTAATAGTGTCAGAGACTTCGAGGAGAGATGTAGGATAGTGTAAATAATGTATTTAATAGAGTCAGAGACTTCATGGGGAGAGGTAGGATAGTGTAAATAATGTATTTAATAGAGTCAGAGACTTCATGGGGAGATGTAGGATAGTGTAAATAATGTATTTAATAGAGTCAGAGACTTCATGGGGAGATGTAGGATAGTGTAAATAATGTATTTAATAGAGTCAGAGACTTCATGGGGAGATGTAGGATAGTGTAAATAATGTATTTAATAGAGTCAGAGACTTCGGGGGGAGATGTAGGATAGTGTAAATAATGTATTTAATAGAGTCAGAGACTTCATGGGGAGATGTAGGATAGTGTAAATAATGTATTTAATAGAGTCAGAGACTTCGGGGGGAGATGTAGGATAGTGTAAATAATGTATTTAATAGAGTCAGAGACTTCATGGGGAGATGTAGGATAGTGTAAATAATGTATTTAATAGAGTCAGAGACTTCATGGGGAGATGTAGGATAGTGTAAATAATGTATTTAATAGAGTCAGAGACTTCATGGGGAGATGTAGGATAGTGTAAATAATGTATTTAATAGAGTCAGAGACTTCATGGGGAGATGTAGGATAGTGTAAATAATGTATTAATAGAGTCAGAGACTTCATTCGGAGATGTAGGATAGTGTAAATAATGTAATTAATAGAGTCAGAGACTTCATGGGGAGATGTAGGATAGTGTAAATAATGTATTTAATAGAGTCAGAGACTTCGGGGGAGATGTAGGATAGTGCAAATAATGTATTTAATAGAGTCAGAGACTTCATGGGGAGATGTAGGACAGTGTAAATAATGTATTTAATAGAGTCAGAGACTTCATGGGGAGATGTAGGATAGTGTAAATAATGTATTTAATAGAGTCAGAGACTTCATGGGGAGATGTAGGATAGTGTAAATAATGTACTTAATAGAGTCAGAGACTTCAGGGGGAGATGTAGGATAGTGTAAATAATGTATTTAATAGAGTCAGAGACTTCATTCGGAGATGTAGGATAGTGTAAATAATGTATTTAATAGAGTCAGAGACTTCATGGGGAGATGTAGGATAGTGTAAATAATGTATTTAATAGAGTCAGAGACTTCATGGGGAGATGTAGGATAGTGTAAATAATGTATTTAATAGAGTCAGAGACTTCATGGGGAGATGTAGGATAGTGTAAATAATGTATTTAATAGAGTCAGAGACTTCATGGGGAGATGTAGGATAGTGTAAATAATGTATTTAATAGAGTCAGAGACTTCGGGGGAGATGTAGGATAGTGTAAATAATGTATTTAATAGAGTCAGAGACTTCATGGGGAGATGTAGGATAGTGTAAATAATGTATTTAATAGAGTCAGAGACTTCATGGGGAGATGTAGGATAGTGTAAATAATGTATTTAATAGAGTCAGAGACTTCATGGGGAGATGTAGGATAGTGTTAATAATGTATATAATAGAGTCAGAAACTTCATGGGGAGATGTAGGATAGTGTAAATAATGTATTTAATAGAGTCAGAGACTTCATGGGGAGATGTAGGATAGTGTAAATAATGTATTTAATAGAGTCAGAGACTTCATGGGGAGATGTAGGATAGTGTAAATAATGTATTTAATAGAGTCAGAGACTTCATGGGGAGATGTAGGATAGTGTAAATAATGTATTTAATAGAGTCAGAGACTTCATGGGGAGATGTAGGATAGTGTAAATAATGTATTTAATAGAGTCAGAGACTTCATGGGGAGATGTAGGATAGTGTAAATAATGTATTTAATAGAGTCAGAGACTTCATGGGGAGATGTAGGATAGTGTAAATAATGTATTTAATAGAGTCAGAGACTTCATGGGGAGATGTAGGATAGTGTAAATAATGTATTTAATAGAGTCAGAGACTTCATGGGGAGATGTAGGATAGTGTAAATAATGTATTTAATAGAGTCAGAGACTTCATGGGGAGATGTAGGATAGTGTAAATAATGTATTTAATAGAGTCAGAGACTTCATGGGGAGATGTAGGATAGTGTAAATAATGTATTTAATAGAGTCAGAGACTTCATGGGGAGATGTAGGATAGTGTAAATAATGTATTTAATAGAGTCAGAGACTTCATGGGGAGATGTAGGATAGTGTAAATAATGTATTTAATAGAGTCAGAGACTTCATGGGGAGATGTAGGATAGTGTAAATAATGTATTTAATAGAGTCAGAGACTTCATGGGGAGATGTAGGATAGTGTAAATAATGTATTTAATAGAGTCAGAGACTTCATGGGGAGATGTAGGATAGTGTAAATAATGTATTTAATAGAGTCAGAGACTTCATGGGGAGATGTAGGATAGTGTAAATAATGTATTTAATAGAGTCAGAGACTTCATGGGGAGATGTAGGATAGTGTAAATAATGTATTTAATAGAGTCAGAGACTTCATGGGGAGATGTAGGATAGTGTAAATAATGTATTTAATAGAGTCAGAGACTTCATGGGGAGATGTAGGATAGTGTAAATAATGTATTTAATAGAGTCAGAGACTTCATGGGGAGATGTAGGATAGTGTAAATAATGTATTTAATAGAGTCAGAGACTTCATGGGGAGATGTAGGATAGTGTAAATAATGTATTTAATAGAGTCAGAGACTTCATGGGGAGATGTAGGATAGTGTAAATAATGTATTTAATAGAGTCAGAGACTTCATGGGGAGATGTAGGATAGTGTAAATAATGTATTTAATAGAGTCAGAGACTTCATGGGGAGATGTAGGACAGTGTAAATAATGTATTTAATAGAGTCAGAGACTTCATGGGGAGATGTAGGATAGTGTAAATAATGTATCTAATAGAGTTAGAGACTTCATGGGGAGATGTAGGATAGTGTAAATAATGTATTTAATAGAGTCAGAGACTTCATGGGGAGATGTAGGATAGTGTAAATAATGTATTTAATAGAGTCAGAGACTTCAGGGGGAGATGTAGGATAGTGTAAATAATGTATTTAATAGAGTCAGAGACTTCATGGGGAGATGTAGGATAGTGTAAATAATGTATTTAATAGAGTCAGAGACTTCATGGGGAGATGTAGGAAAGTGTAATTAATGTTTTTAATAGAGTCAGAGACTTCTGGGGGAGATGTAGGATAGTGTAAATAATGTATTTAATGGAGTCAGAGACTTCATGGGGAGATGTAGGATAGTGTAAATAATGTATTTAATAGAGTCAGAGACTTCATGGGGAGATGTAGGATAGTGTAAATAATGTATTTAATAGAGTCAGAGACTTCATGGGGAGATGTAGGATAGTGTAAATAATGTATTTAATAGAGTCAGAGACTTCATGGGGAGATGTAGGATAGTGTAAATAATGTATTTAATAGAGTCAGAGACTTCATGGGGAGATGTAGGATAGTGTAAATAATGTATTTAATAGAGTCAGAGACTTCATGGGGAGATGTAGGATAGTGTAAATAATGTATTTAATAGAGTCAGAGACTTCATGGGGAGATGTAGGATAGTGTAAATAATGTATTTAATAGAGTCAGAGACTTCATGGGGAGATGTAGGATAGTGTAAATAATGTATTTAATAGAGTCAGAGACTTCATGGGGAGATGTAGGATAGTGTAAATAATGTATTTAATAGAGTCAGAGACTTCATGGGGAGATGTAGGATAGTGTAAATAATGTATTTAATAGAGTCAGAGACTTCATGGGGAGATGTAGGATAGTGTAAATAATGTATTTAATAGAGTCAGAGACTTCATGGGGAGATGTAGGATAGTGTAAATAATGTATTTAATAGAGTCAGAGACTTCATGGGGAGATGTAGGATAGTGTAAATAATGTATTTAATAGAGTCAGAGACTTCATGGGGAGATGTAGGATAGTGTAAATAATGTATTTAATAGAGTCAGAGACTTCATGGGGAGATGTAGGATAGTGTAAATAATGTATTTAATAGAGTCAGAGACTTCATGGGGAGATGTAGGATAGTGTAAATAATGTATTTAATAGAGTCAGAGACTTCATGGGGAGATGTAGGATAGTGTAAATAATGTATTTAATAGAGTCAGAGACTTCATGGGGAGATGTAGGATAGTGTAAATAATGTATTTAATAGAGTCAGAGACTTCATGGGGAGATGTAGGATAGTGTAAATAATGTATTTAATAGAGTCAGAGACTTCATGGGGAGATGTAGGATAGTGTAAATAATGTATTTAATAGAGTCAGAGACTTCATGGGGAGATGTAGGATAGTGTAAATAATGTATTTAATAGAGTCAGAGACTTCATGGGGAGATGTAGGATAGTGTAAATAATGTATATAATAGAGTCAGTGACTTCATGGGGAGATGTAGGATAGTGTAAATAATGTATTTAATAGAGTCAGAGACTTCATGGGGAGATGTAGGATAATGAAAATAATGTATTTAATAGAGTCAGTGACTTCGGGGGAGATGTAGAATAGTGTAAATAATGTATTTAATAGAGTCAGAGACTTCATGGGGAGATGTAGGATAGTGTAAATAATGTATTTAATAGAGTCAGAGACTTCATGGGGAGATGTAGGATAGTGTAAATAATGTATTTAATAGAGTCAGAGACTTCATGGGGAGATGTAGGATAGTGTAAATAATGTATTTAATAGAGTCAGAGACTTCATGGGGAGATGTAGGATAGTGTAAATAATGTATTTAATAGAGTCAGAGACTTCATGGGGAGATGTAGGATAGTGTAAATAATGTATTTAATAGAGTCAGAGACTTCATGGGGAGATGTAGGATAGTGTAAATAATGTATTTAATAGAGTCAGAGACTTCATGGGGAGATGTAGGATAGTGTAAATAATGTATTTAATAGAGTCAGAGACTTCATGGGGAGATGTAGGATAGTGTAAATAATGTATTTAATAGAGTCAGAGACTTCATGGGGAGATGTAGGATAGTGTAAATAATGTATTTAATAGAGTCAGAGACTTCATGGGGAGATGTAGGATAGTGTAAATAATGTATTTAATAGAGTCAGAGACTTCATGGGGAGATGTAGGATAGTGTAAATAATGTATTTAATAGAGTCAGAGACTTCATGGGGAGATGTAGGATAGTGTAAATAATGTATTTAATAGAGTCAGAGACTTCAGGGGGAGATGTAGGATAGTGTAAATAATGTATTTAATAGAGTCAGAGACTTCATGGGGAGATGTAGGATAGTGTAAATAATGTATTTAATAGAGTCAGAGACTTCATGGGGAGATGTAGGATAGTGTAAATAATGTATTTAATAGAGTCAGAGACTTCATGGGGAGATGTAGGATAGTGTAAATAATGTATTTAATAGAGTCAGAGACTTCATGGGGAGATGTAGGATAGTGTAAATAATGTATTTAATAGAGTCAGAGACTTCATGGGGAGATGTAGGATAGTGTAAATAATGTATTTAATAGAGTCAGAGACTTCATGGGGAGATGTAGGATAGTGTAAATAATGTATTTAATAGAGTCAGAGACTTCATGGGGAGATGTAGGATAGTGTAAATAATGTATTTAATAGAGTCAGAGACTTCATGGGGAGATGTAGGATAGTGTAAATAATGTATTTAATAGAGTCAGAGACTTCATGGGGAGATGTAGGATAGTGTAAATAATGTATTTAATAGAGTCAGAGACTTCATGGGGAGATGTAGGATAGTGTAAATAATGTATTTAATAGAGTCAGAGACTTCATGGGGAGATGTAGGATAGTGTAAATAATGTATTTAATAGAGTCAGAGACTTCATGGGGAGATGTAGGATAGTGTAAATAATGTATTTAATAGAGTCAGAGACTTCATGGGGAGATGTAGGATAGTGTAAATAATGTATTTAATAGAGTCAGAGACTTCATGGGGAGATGTAGGATAGTGTAAATAATGTATTTAATAGAGTCAGAGACTTCATGGGGAGATGTAGGATAGTGTAAATAATGTATTTAATAGAGTCAGAGACTTCATGGGGAGATGTAGGATAGTGTAAATAATGTATTTAATAGAGTCAGAGACTTCATGGGGAGATGTAGGATAGTGTAAATAATGTATTTAATAGAGTCAGAGACTTCATGGGGAGATGTAGGATAGTGTAAATAATGTATTTAATAGAGTCAGAGACTTCATGGGGAGATGTAGGATAGTGTAAATAATGTATTTAATAGAGTCAGAGACTTCATGGGGAGATGTAGGATAGTGTAAATAATGTATTTAATAGAGTCAGAGACTTCATGGGGAGATGTAGGATAGTGTAAATAATGTATTTAATAGAGTCAGAGACTTCATGGGGAGATGTAGGATAGTGTAAATAATGTATTTAATAGAGTCAGAGACTTCATGGGGAGATGTAGGATAGTGTAAATAATGTATTTAATAGAGTCAGAGACTTCATGGGGAGATGTAGGATAGTGTAAATAATGTATTTAATAGAGTCAGAGACTTCATGGGGAGATGTAGGATAGTGTAAATAATGTATTTAATAGAGTCAGAGACTTCAGGGGGAGATGTAGGATAGTGTAAATAATGTATTTAATAGAGTCAGAGACTTCATGGGGAGATGTAGGATAGTGTAAATAATGTATTTAATAGAGTCAGAGACTTCATGGGGAGATGTAGGATAGTGTAAATAATGTATTTAATAGAGTCAGAGACTTCATGGGGAGATGTAGGATAGTGTAAATAATGTATTTAATAGAGTCAGAGACTTCATGGGGAGATGTAGGATAGTGTAAATAATGTATTTAATAGAGTCAGAGACTTCATGGGGAGATGTAGGATAGTGTAAATAATGTATTTAATAGAGTCAGAGACTTCATGGGGAGATGTAGGATAGTGTAAATAATGTATTTAATAGAGTCAGAGACTTCATGGGGAGATGTAGGATAGTGTAAATAATGTATTTAATAGAGTCAGAGACTTCATGGGGAGATGTAGGATAGTGTAAATAATGTATTTAATAGAGTCAGAGACTTCATGGGGAGATGTAGGATAGTGTAAATAATGTATTTAATAGAGTCAGAGACTTCATGGGGAGATGTAGGATAGTGTAAATAATGTATTTAATAGAGTCAGAGACTTCATGGGGAGATGTAGGATAGTGTAAATAATGTATTTAATAGAGTCAGAGACTTCATGGGGAGATGTAGGATAGTGTAAATAATGTATTTAATAGAGTCAGAGACTTCATGGGGAGATGTAGGATAGTGTAAATAATGTATTTAATAGAGTCAGAGACTTCATGGGGAGATGTAGGATAGTGTAAATAATGTATTTAATAGAGTCAGAGACTTCATGGGGAGATGTAGGATAGTGTAAATAATGTATTTAATAGAGTCAGAGACTTCATGGGGAGATGTAGGATAGTGTAAATAATGTATTTAATAGAGTCAGAGACTTCATGGGGAGATGTAGGATAGTGTAAATAATGTATTTAATAGAGTCAGAGACTTCATGGGGAGATGTAGGATAGTGTAAATAATGTATTTAATAGAGTCAGAGACTTCATGGGGAGATGTAGGATAGTGTAAATAATGTATTTAATAGAGTCAGAGACTTCATGGGGAGATGTAGGATAGTGTAAATAATGTATTTAATAGAGTCAGAGACTTCATGGGGAGATGTAGGATAGTGTAAATAATGTATTTAATAGAGTCAGAGACTTCATGGGGAGATGTAGGATAGTGTAAATAATGTATTTAATAGAGTCAGAGACTTCATGGGGAGATGTAGGATAGTGTAAATAATGTATTTAATAGAGTCAGAGACTTCATGGGGAGATGTAGGATAGTGTAAATAATGTATTTAATAGAGTCAGAGACTTCATGGGGAGATGTAGGATAGTGTAAATAATGTATTTAATAGAGTCAGAGACTTCATGGGGAGATGTAGGATAGTGTAAATAATGTATTTAATAGAGTCAGAGACTTCATGGGGAGATGTAGGATAGTGTAAATAATGTATTTAATAGAGTCAGAGACTTCATGGGGAGATGTAGGATAGTGTAAATAATGTATTTAATAGAGTCAGAGACTTCATGGGGAGATGTAGGATAGTGTAAATAATGTATTTAATAGAGTCAGAGACTTCATGGGGAGATGTAGGATAGTGTAAATAATGTATTTAATAGAGTCAGAGACTTCATGGGGAGATGTAGGATAGTGTAAATAATGTATTTAATAGAGTCAGAGACTTCATGGGGAGATGTAGGATAGTGTAAATAATGTATTTAATAGAGTCAGAGACTTCATGGGGAGATGTAGGATAGTGTAAATAATGTATTTAATAGAGTCAGAGACTTCATGGGGAGATGTAGGATAGTGTAAATAATGTATTTAATAGAGTCAGAGACTTCATGGGGAGATGTAGGATAGTGTAAATAATGTATTTAATAGAGTCAGAGACTTCATGGGGAGATGTAGGATAGTGTAAATAATGTATTTAATAGAGTCAGAGACTTCATGGGGAGATGTAGGATAGTGTAAATAATGTATTTAATAGAGTCAGAGACTTCATGGGGAGATGTAGGATAGTTTAAATAATGTATTTAATAGAGTCAGAGACTTCATGGGGAGATGTAGGATAGTGTAAATAATGTATTTAATAGAGTCAGAGACTTCATGGGGAGATGTAGGATAGTGTAAATAATGTATTTAATAGAGTCAGAGACTTCATGGGGAGATGTAGGATAGTGTAAATAATGTATCTAATAGAGTCAGAGACTTCATGGGGAGATGTAGGAAAGTGTAATTAATGTTTTTAATAGAGTCAGAGACTTCTGGGGGAGATGTAGGATAGTGTAAATAATGTATTTAATGGAGTCAGAGACTTCATGGGGAGATGTAGGATAGTGTAAATAATGTATTTAATAGAGTCAGAGACTTCATGGGGAGATGTAGGATAGTGTAAATAATGTATTTAATAGAGTCAGAGACTTCGGGGGGAGATGTAGGATAGTGTAAATAATGTATTTAATAGAGTCAGAGACTTCATGGGGAGATGTAGGATAGTGTAAATAATGTATTTAATAGAGTCAGAGACTTCATGGGGAGATGTAGGATAGTGTAAATAATGTATTTAATAGAGTCAGAGACTTCGGGGGGAGATGTAGGATAGTGTAAATAATGTATTTAATAGAGTCAGAGACTTCATGGGGAGATGTAGGATAGTGTAAATAATGTATTTAATGGATTCAGAGACTTCATGGGGAGATGTAGGATAGTGTAAATAATGTATTTAATAGAGTCAGAGACTTCAGGGGGAGATGTAGGATAGTGTAAATAATGTATTTAATAGAGTCAGAGACTTCATGGGGAGATGTAGGATAGTGTAAATAATGTATTTAATAGAGTCAGAGACTTCATGGGGAGATGTAGGATAGTGTAAATAATGTATTTAATAGAGTCAGAGACTTCATGGGGAGATGTAGGATAGTGTAAATAATGTATTTAATAGAGTCAGAGACTTCATGGGGAGATGTAGGATAGTGTAAATAATGTATTTAATAGAGTCAGAGACTTCATGGGGAGATGTAGGATAGTGTAAATAATGTATTTAATAGAGTCAGAGACTTCATGGGGAGATGTAGGATAGTGTAAATAATGTATTTAATAGAGTCAGAGACTTCATGGGGAGATGTAGGATAGTGTAAATAATGTATTTAATAGAGTCAGAGACTTCATGGGGAGATGTAGGATAGTGTAAATAATGTATTTAATAGAGTCAGAGACTTCATGGGGAGATGTAGGATAGTGTAAATAATGTATTTAATAGAGTCAGAGACTTCATGGGGAGATGTAGGATAGTGTAAATAATGTATTTAATAGAGTCAGAGACTTCATGGGGAGATGTAGGATAGTGTAAATAATGTATTTAATAGAGTCAGAGACTTCATGGGGAGATGTAGGATAGTGTAAATAATGTATTTAATAGAGTCAGAGACTTCATGGGGAGATGTAGGATAGTGTAAATAATGTATTTAATAGAGTCAGAGACTTCATGGGGAGATGTAGGATAGTGTAAATAATGTATTTAATAGAGTCAGAGACTTCATGGGGAGATGTAGGATAGTGTAAATAATGTATTTAATAGAGTCAGAGACTTCATGGGGAGATGTAGGATAGTGTAAATAATGTATTTAATAGAGTCAGAGACTTCATGGGGAGATGTAGGATAGTGTAAATAATGTATTTAATAGAGTCAGAGACTTCATGGGGAGATGTAGGATAGTGTAAATAATGTATTTAATAGAGTCAGAGACTTCATGGGGAGATGTAGGATAGTGTAAATAATGTATTTAATAGAGTCAGAGACTTCATGGGGAGATGTAGGATAGTGTAAATAATGTATTTAATAGAGTCAGAGACTTCAGGGGGAGATGTAGGATAGTGTAAATAATGTATTTAATAGAGTCAGAGACTTCATGGGGAGATGTAGGATAGTGTAAATAATGTATTTAATAGAGTCAGAGACTTCATGGGGAGATGTAGGATAGTGTAAATAATGTATTTAATAGAGTCAGAGACTTCATGGGGAGATGTAGGATAGTGTAAATAATGTATTTAATAGAGTCAGAGACTTCATGGGGAGATGTAGGATAGTGTAAATAATGTATTTAATAGAGTCAGAGACTTCATGGGGAGATGTAGGATAGTGTAAATAATGTATTTAATAGAGTCAGAGACTTCAGGGGGAGATGTAGGATAGTGTAAATAATGTATTTAATAGAGTCAGAGACTTCATGGGGAGATGTAGGATAGTGTAAATAATGTATTTAATAGAGTCAGAGACTTCATGGGGAGATGTAGGATAGTGTAAATAATGTATTTAATAGAGTCAGAGACTTCTGGGGAGATGTAGGATAGTGTAAATAATGTATTTAATAGAGTCAGAGACTTCATGGGGAGATGTAGGATAGTGTAAATAATGTATTTAATAGAGTCAGAGACTTCATGGGGAGATGTAGGATAGTGTAAATAATGTATTTAATAGAGTCAGAGACTTCATGGGGAGATGTAGGATAGTGTAAATAATGTATTTAATAGAGTCAGAGACTTCATGGGGAGATGTAGGATAGTGTAAATAATGTATTTAATAGAGTCAGAGACTTCATGGGGAGATGTAGGATAGTGTAAATAATGTATTTAATAGAGTCAGAAACTTCATGGGGAGATGTAGGATAGTGTAAATAATGTATTTAATAGAGTCAGAGACTTCATGGGGGAGATGTAGGATAGTGTAAATAATGTATTTAATAGAGTCAGAGACTTCATGGGGAGATGTAGGATAGTTTAAATAATGTATTTAATAGAGTCAGAGACTTCATGGGGAGATGTAGGATAGTGTAAATAATGTATTTAATAGAGTCAGAGACTTCATGGGGAGATGTAGGATAGTGTAAATAATGTATTTAATAGACTCAGAGACTTCATGGGGAGATGTAGGATAGTGTAAATAATGTATTTAATAGAGTCAGAGACTTCGGGGGAGATGTAGGATAGTGTAAATAATGTATTTAATAGAGTCAGAGACTTCATGGGGAGATGTAGGATAGTGTAAATAATGTATTTAATAGAGTCAGAGACTTCATGGGGAGATGTAGGATTGTGTAAATAATGTATTTAATAGAGTCAGAGACTTCATGGGGAGATGTAGGATAGTGTAAATAATGTATTTAATAGAGTCAGAGACTTCATGGGGAGATGTAGGATAGTGTAAATAATGTATTTAATAGAGTCAGAGACTTCATGGGGAGATGTAGGATAGTGTAAATAATGTATTTAATAGAGTCAGAGACTTCATGGGGAGATGTAGGATAGTGTAAATAATGTATTTAATAGAGTCAGAGACTTCATGGGGAGATGTAGGATAGTGTAAATAATGTATTTAATAGAGTCAGAGACTTCATGGGGAGATGTAGGATAGTGTAAATAATGTATTTAATAGAGTCAGAGACTTCATGGGGAGATGTAGGATAGTGTAAATAATGTATTTAATAGAGTCAGAGACTTCATGGGGAGATGTAGGATAGTGTAAATAATGTATTTAATAGAGTCAGAGACTTCATGGGGAGATGTAGGATAGTGTAAATAATGTATTTAATAGAGTCAGAGACTTCATGGGGAGATGTAGGATAGTGTAAATAATGTATTTAATAGAGTCAGAGACTTCATGGGGAGATGTAGGATAGTGTAAATAATGTATTTAATAGAGTCAGAGACTTCATGGGGAGATGTAGGATAGTGTAAATAATGTATTTAATAGAGTCAGAGACTTCATGGGGAGATGTAGGATAGTGTAAATAATGTATTTAATAGAGTCAGAGACTTCATGGGGAGATGTAGGATAGTGTAAATAATGTATTTAATAGAGTCAGAGACTTCATGGGGAGATGTAGGATAGTGTAAATAATGTATTTAATAGAGTCAGAGACTTCATGGGGAGATGTAGGATAGTGTAAATAATGTATTTAATAGAGTCAGAGACTTCATGGGGAGATGTAGGATAGTGTAAATAATGTATTTAATAGAGTCAGAGACTTCATGGGGAGATGTAGGATAGTGTAAATAATGTATTTAATAGAGTCAGAGACTTCATGGGGAGATGTAGGATAGTGTAAATAATGTATCTAATAGAGTCAGAGACTTCATGGGGGAGATGTAGGATAGTGTAAATAATGTATTTATTAGAGTCAGAGACTTCATGGGGAGATGTAGGCTAGTGTAAATAATGTATCAAATAGAGTCAGAGACTTCATGGGGAGATGTAGGATAGTGTAAATAAGGTATTTAATAGAGTCAGAGACTTCAGGGGAGATGTAGGATAGTTTAAATAATGTATTTAATAGAGTCAATGATTTCATGGGGAGATGTAGGATAGTGTAAATAATGTATTTAATAGAGTCAGAGACTTCGGGGGGAGATGCAGGATAGTGTAAATAATGTATTTAGCAGAGTCAGAGACTTCATGGGGAGATGTAGGATAGAGTAAATAATGTATTTAATAGAGTCAGAGACTTCATGGGGAGATGTAGGATAGTGTAAATAATGTATTTAATAGAGTCAGAGACTTCATGGGTAGATGTAGGATAGTGTAAATAATGTATTTAATAGAGTCAGAGACTTCAGGGGGAGATGTAGGATAGTGTAAATAATGTATTTAATAGAGTCAGAGACTTCATGGGGAGATGTAGGATAGAGTAAATAATGTATTTAATAGAGTCAGAGACTTCATGGGGAGATGTAGGATAGTGTAAATAATGTATTTAATAGAGTCAGAGACTTCATGGGGAGATGTAGGATAGTGTAAATAATGTATTTAATAGAGTCAGAGACTTCATGGGGAGATGTAGGATAGTGTAAATAATGTATTTAATAGAGTCAGAGACTTCATGGGGAGATGTAGGATAGTGTAAATAATGTATTTAATAGAGTCAGAGACTTCATGGGGAGATGTAGGATAGTGTAAATAATGTATTTAATAGAGTCAGAGACTTCATGGGGAGATGTAGGATAGTGTAAATAATGTATTTAATAGAGTCAGAGACTTCATGGGGAGATGTAGGATAGTGTAAATAATGTATTTAATAGAGTCAGAGACTTCATGGGGAGATGTAGGATAGTGTAAATAATGTATTTAATAGAGTCAGAGACTTCATGGGGAGATGTAGGATAGTGTAAATAATGTATTTAATAGAGTCAGAGACTTCATGGGGAGATGTAGGATAGTGTAAATAATGTATTTAATAGAGTCAGAGACTTCATGGGGAGATGTAGGATAGTGTAAATAATGTATTTAATAGAGTCAGAGACTTCATGGGGAGATGTAGGATAGTGTAAATAATGTATTTAATAGAGTCAGAGACTTCATGGGGAGATGTAGGATAGTGTAAATAATGTATTTAATAGAGTCAGAGACTTCATGGGGAGATGTAGGATAGTGTAAATAATGTATTTAATAGAGTCAGAGACTTCATGGGGAGATGTAGGATAGTGTAAATAATGTATTTAATAGAGTCAGAGACTTCATGGGGAGATGTAGGATAGTGTAAATAATGTATTTAATAGAGTCAGAGACTTCATGGGGAGATGTAGGATAGTGTAAATAATGTATTTAATAGAGTCAGAGACTTCAGGGGGAGATGTAGGATAGTGTAAATAATGTATTTAATAGAGTCAGAGACTTCATGGGGAGATGTAGGATAGTGTAAATAATGTATTTAATAGAGTCAGAGACTTCATGGGGAGATGTAGGATAGTGTAAATAATGTATTTAATAGAGTCAGAGACTTCATGGGGAGATGTAGGATAGTGTAAATAATGTATTTAATAGAGTCAGAGACTTCATGGGGAGATGTAGGATAGTGTAAATAATGTATTTAATAGAGTCAGAGACTTCATGGGGAGATGTAGGATAGTGTAAATAATGTATTTAATAGAGTCAGAGACTTCATGGGGAGATGTAGGATAGTGTAAATAATGTATTTAATAGAGTCAGAGACTTCATGGGGAGATGTAGGATAGTGTAAATAATGTATTTAATAGAGTCAGAGACTTCATGGGGAGATGTAGGATAGTGTAAATAATGTATTTAATAGAGTCAGAGACTTCATGGGGAGATGTAGGATAGTGTAAATAATGTATTTAATAGAGTCAGAGACTTCATGGGGAGATGTAGGATAGTGTAAATAATGTATTTAATAGAGTCAGAGACTTCATGGGGAGATGTAGGATAGTGTAAATAATGTATTTAATAGAGTCAGAGACTTCATGGGGAGATGTAGGATAGTGTAAATAATGTATTTAATAGAGTCAGAGACTTCATGGGGAGATGTAGGATAGTGTAAATAATGTATTTAATAGAGTCAGAGACTTCATGGGGAGATGTAGGATAGTGTAAATAATGTATTTAATAGAGTCAGAGACTTCATGGGGAGATGTAGGATAGTGTAAATAATGTATTTAATAGAGTCAGAGACTTCATGGGGAGATGTAGGATAGTGTAAATAATGTATTTAATAGAGTCAGAGACTTCATGGGGAGATGTAGGATAGTGTAAATAATGTATTTAATAGAGTCAGAGACTTCATGGGGAGATGTAGGATAGTGTAAATAATGTATTTAATAGAGTCAGAGACTTCATGGGGAGATGTAGGATAGTGTAAATAATGTATTTAATAGAGTCAGAGACTTCATGGGGAGATGTAGGATAGTGTAAATAATGTATTTAATAGAGTCAGAGACTTCATGGGGAGATGTAGGATAGTGTAAATAATGTATTTAATAGAGTCAGAGACTTCATGGGGAGATGTAGGATAGTGTAAATAATGTATTTAATAGAGTCAGAGACTTCATGGGGAGATGTAGGATAGTGTAAATAATGTATTTAATAGAGTCAGAGACTTCATGGGGAGATGTAGGATAGTGTAAATAATGTATTTAATAGAGTCAGAGACTTCATGGGGAGATGTAGGATAGTGTAAATAATGTATTTAATAGAGTCAGAGACTTCATGGGGAGATGTAGGATAGTGTAAATAATGTATTTAATAGAGTCAGAGACTTCAGGGGGAGATGTAGGATAGTGTAAATAATGTATTTAATAGAGTCAGAGACTTCATGGGGAGATGTAGGATAGTGTAAATAATGTATTTAATAGAGTCAGAGACTTCATGGGGAGATGTAGGATAGTGTAAATAATGTATTTAATAGAGTCAGAGACTTCATGGGGAGATGTAGGATAGTGTAAATAATGTATTTAATAGAGTCAGAGACTTCATGGGGAAATGTAGGATAGTGTAAATAATGTATTTAATAGAGTCAGAGACTTCATGGGGAGATGTAGGATAGTGTAAATAATGTATTTAATAGAGTCAGAGACTTCATGGGGAGATGTAGGATAGTGTAAATAATGTATTTAATAGAGTCAGAGACTTCATGGGGAGATGTAGGATAGTGTAAATAATGTATTTAATAGAGTCAGAGACTTCGGGGGGGGATGTAGGATAGTGCAAATAATTTATTTAATAGAGTCAGAGACTTCATGGGGAGATGTAGGACAGTGTAAATAATGTATTTAATAGAGTCAGAGATTTCATGGGGAGATGTAGGATTGTGTAAATAATGTATCTAATAGAGTTAGAGACTTCATGGGGAGATGTAGGATAGTGTAAATAATGTATTTAATAGAGTCAGAGACTTCATGGGGAGATGTAGGATAGTGTAAATAATGTTTTTAATAGAGTCAGAGACTTCATGGGGAGATGTAGGATAGTGTAAATAATGTATTTAATAGAGTCAGAGACTTCATGGGGAGATGTAGGATAGTGTAAATAATGTATTTAATAGAGTCAGAGACTTCATGGGGAGATGTAGGATAGTGTAAATAATGTATTTAATAGAGTCAGAGACTTCATGGGGAGATGTAGGATAGTGTAAATAATGTATTTAATAGAGTCAGAGACTTCATGGGGAGATGTAGGATAGTGTAAATAATGTATTTAATAGAGTCAGAGACTTCATGGGGAGATGTAGGATAGTGTAAATAATGTATTTAATAGAGTCAGAGACTTCATGGGGAGATGTAGGATAGTGTAAATAATGTATTTAATAGAGTCAGAGACTTCATGGGGAGATGTAGGATAGTGTAAATAATGTATTTAATAGAGTCAGAGACTTCATGGGGAGATGTAGGATAGTGTAAATAATGTATTTAATAGAGTCAGAGACTTCATGGGGAGATGTAGGATAGTGTAAATAATGTATTTAATAGAGTCAGAGACTTCATGGGGAGATGTAGGATAGTGTAAATAATGTATTTAATAGAGTCAGAGACTTCAGGGGGAGATGTAGGATAGTGTAAATAATGTATTTAATAGAGTCAGAGACTTCATGGGGAGATGTAGGATAGTGTAAATAATGTATTTAATAGAGTCAGAGACTTCATGGGGAGATGTAGGATAGTGTAAATAATGTATTTAATAGAGTCAGAGACTTCATGGGGAGATGTAGGATAGTGTAAATAATGTATTTAATAGAGTCAGAGACTTCATGGGGAGATGTAGGATAGTGTAAATAATGTATTTAATAGAGTCAGAGACTTCATGGGGAGATGTAGGATAGTGTAAATAATGTATTTAATAGAGTCAGAGACTTCATGGGGAGATGTAGGATAGTGTAAATAATGTATTTAATAGAGTCAGAGACTTCAGGGGGAGATGTAGGATAGTGTAAATAATGTATTTAATAGAGTCAGAGACTTCATGGGGAGATGTAGGATAGTGTAAATAATGTATTTAATAGAGTCAGAGACTTCATGGGGAGATGTAGGATAGTGTAAATAATGTATTTAATAGAGTCAGAGACTTCATGGGGAGATGTAGGATAGTGTAAATAATGTATTTAATAGAGTCAGAGACTTCAGGGGGAGATGTAGGATAGTGTAAATAATGTATTTAATAGAGTCAGAGACTTCATGGGGAGATGTAGGATAGTGTAAATAATGTATTTAATAGAGTCAGAGACTTCATGGGGAGATGTAGGATAGTGTAAATAATGTATTTAATAGAGTCAGAGACTTCATGGGGAGATGTAGGATAGTGTAAATAATGTATTTAATAGAGTCAGAGACTTCATGGGGAGATGTAGGATAGTGTAAATAATGTATTTAATAGAGTCAGAGACTTCATGGGGAGATGTAGGATAGTGTAAATAATGTATTTAATAGAGTCAGAGACTTCATGGGGAGATGTAGGATAGTGTAAATAATGTATTTAATAGAGTCAGAGACTTCATGGGGAGATGTAGGATAGTGTAAATAATGTATTTAATAGAGTCAGAGACTTCATGGGGAGATATAGGATAGTGTAAATAATGTATCTAATAGATTCAGAGACTTCATGGGGAGTTGTAGGATAGTGTAAATAATGTAATTAATAGAGTCAGGGAATTCGGGGTAGATGTAGGATAATGTAAATAATGTATTTAATAGAGTCAGAGACTTCATGGGGAGATGTAGGATAGTGTAAATAATGTATTTAATAGAGTCAGAGACTTCATGGGGAGATGTAGGATAGTGTAAATAATGTATTTAATAGAGTCAGAGACTTCATGGGGAGATGTAGGATAGTGTAAATAATGTATTTAATAGAGTCAGAGACTTCATGGGGAGATGTAGGATAGTGTAAATAATGTATTTAATAGAGTCAGAGACTTCAGGGGGAGATGTAGGATAGTGTAAATAATGTATTTAATAGAGTCAGAGACTTCATGGGGAGATGTAGGATAGTGTAAATAATGTATTTAATAGAGTCAGAGACTTCATGGGGAGATGTAGGATAGTGTAAATAATGTATTTAATAGAGTCAGAGACTTCAGGGGGAGATGTAGGATAGTGTAAATAATGTATTTAATAGAGTCAGAGACTTCATGGGGAGATGTAGGATAGTGTAAATAATGTATTTAATAGAGTCAGAGACTTCATGGGGAGATGTAGGATAGTGTAAATAATGTATTTAATAGAGTCAGAGACTTCATGGGGAGATGTAGGATAGTGTAAATAATGTATTTAATAGAGTCAGAGACTTCATGGGGAGATGTAGGATAGTGTAAATAATGTATTTAATAGAGTCAGAGACTTCATGGGGAGATGTAGGATAGTGTAAATAATGTATTTAATAGAGTCAGAGACTTCATGGGGAGATGTAGGATAGTGTAAATAATGTATTTAATAGAGTCAGAGACTTCATGGGGAGATGTAGGATAGTGTAAATAATGTATTTAATAGAGTCAGAGACTTCATGGGGAGATGTAGGATAGTGTAAATAATGTATTTAATAGAGTCAGAGACTTCATGGGGAGATGTAGGATAGTGTAAATAATGTATTTAATAGAGTCAGAGACTTCATGGGGAGATGTAGGATAGTGTAAATAATGTATTTAATAGAGTCAGAGACTTCATGGGGAGATGTAGGATAGTGTAAATAATGTATTTAATAGAGTCAGAGACTTCATGGGGAGATGTAGGATAGTGTAAATAATGTATTTAATAGAGTCAGAGACTTCATGGGGAGATGTAGGATAGTGTAAATAATGTATTTAATAGAGTCAGAGACTTCATGGGGAGATGTAGGATAGTGTAAATAATGTATTTAATAGAGTCAGAGACTTCATGGGGAGATGTAGGATAGTGTAAATAATGTATTTAATAGAGTCAGAGACTTCATGGGGAGATGTAGGATAGTGTAAATAATGTATTTAATAGAGTCAGAGACTTCATGGGGAGATGTAGGATAGTGTAAATAATGTATTTAATAGAGTCAGAGACTTCATGGGGAGATGTAGGATAGTGTAAATAATGTATTTAATAGAGTCAGAGACTTCATGGGGAGATGTAGGATAGTGTAAATAATGTATTTAATAGAGTCAGAGACTTCATGGGGAGATGTAGGATAGTGCAAATAATGTATTTAATAGAGTCAGAGACTTCATGGGGAGATGTAGGATAGTGTAAATAATGTATTTAATAGAGTCAGAGACTTCATGGGGAGATGTAGGATAGTGTAAATAATGTATTTAATAGAGTCAGAGACTTCATGGGGAGCTGTAGGATAGTGTAAATAATGTATCTAATAGAGTCAGAGACTTCATGGGGACATGTAGGATAGTTCAATAATGTATGTATTAGAGTCAGAGACTTCATGGGGAGATGTAGGATAGTGTAAATAATGTATTTAATAGAGTCAGAGACTTCATGGGAGATGTAGGATAGTGTAAATAATGTATTTAATAGAGTCAGAGACTTCATGGGGAGATGTAGGATAGTGTAAATAATGTATTTAATAGAGTCAGAGACTTCGGGGGAGATGTAGGATAGTGTAAATAATGTATTTAATAGAGTCAGAGACTTCATGGGGAGATGTAGGATAGTGTAAATAATGTATTTAATAGAGTCAGAGACTTCATGGGGAGATGTAGGATAGTGTAAATAATGTATTTAATAGAGTCAGAGACTTCATGGGGAGATGTAGGATAGTGTAAATAATGTATTTAATAGAGTCAGAGACTTCATGGGGAGATGTAGGATAGTGTAAATAATGTATTTAATAGAGTCAGAGACTTCATGGGGAGATGTAGGATAGTGTAAATAATGTATTTAATAGAGTCAGAGACTTCATGGGGAGATGTAGGATAGTGTAAATAATGTATTTAATAGAGTCAGAGACTTCATGGGGAGATGTAGGATAGTGTAAATAATGTATTTAATAGAGTCAGAGACTTCATGGGGAGATGTAGGATAGTGTAAATAATGTATTTAATAGAGTCAGAGACTTCATGGGGAGATGTAGGATAGTGTAAATAATGTATTTAATAGAGTCAGAGACTTCATGGGGAGATGTAGGATAGTGTAAATAATGTATTTAATAGAGTCAGAGACTTCATGGGGAGATGTAGGATAGTGTAAATAATGTATTTAATAGAGTCAGAGACTTCATGGGGAGATGTAGGATAGTGTAAATAATGTATTTAATAGAGTCAGAGACTTCATGGGGAGATGTAGGATAGTGTAAATAATGTATTTAATAGAGTCAGAGACTTCATGGGGAGATGTAGGATAGTGTAAATAATGTATTTAATAGAGTCAGAGACTTCATGGGGAGATGTAGGATAGTGTAAATAATGTATTTAATAGAGTCAGAGACTTCATGGGGAGATGTAGGATAGTGTAAATAATGTATTTAATAGAGTCAGAGACTTCAGGGGGAGATGTAGGATAGTGTAAATAATGTATTTAATAGAGTCAGAGACTTCATGGGGAGATGTAGGATAGTGTAAATAATGTATTTAATAGAGTCAGAGACTTCATGGGGAGATGTAGGATAGTGTAAATAATGTATTTAATAGAGTCAGAGACTTCATGGGGAGATGTAGGATAGTGTAAATAATGTATTTAATAGAGTCAGAGACTTCATGGGGAGATGTAGGATAGTGTAAATAATGTATTTAATAGAGTCAGAGACTTCATGGGGAGATGTAGGATAGTGTAAATAATGTATTTAATAGAGTCAGAGACTTCATGGGGAGATGTAGGATAGTGTAAATAATGTATTTAATAGAGTCAGAGACTTCATGGGGAGATGTAGGATAGTGTAAATAATGTATTTAATAGAGTCAGAGACTTCATGGGGAGTTGTAGGATAGTGTAAATAATGTATTTAATGGAGTCAGAGACTTCATGGGGAGATGTAGGATAGTGTAAATAATGTATTTAATAGAGTCAGAGACTTCGGGGGAGATGTAGGATAGTGTAAATAATGTATTTAATAGAGTCAGAGACTTCAAGGGGAGATGTAGGATAGTGTAAATAATGTATTTAATAGAGTCAGAGACTTCATGGGGAGATGTAGGATAGTGTAAATAATGTATTTAATAGAGTCAGAGACTTCATGGGGAGATGTAGGATAGTGTAAATAATGTATTTAATAGAGTCAGAGACTTCATGGGGAGATGTAGGATAGTGTAAATAATGTATTTAATAGAGTCAGAGACTTCATGGGGAGATGTAGGATAGTGTAAATAATGTATTTAATAGAGTCAGAGACTTCATGGGGAGATGTAGGATAGTGTAAATAATGTATTTAATAGAGTCAGAGACTTCATGGGGAGATGTAGGATAGTGTAAATAATGTATTTAATAGAGTCAGAGACTTCATGGGGAGATGTAGGATAGTGTAAATAATGTATTTAATAGAGTCAGAGACTTCATGGGGAGATGTAGGATAGTGTAAATAATGTATTTAATAGAGTCAGAGACTTCATGGGGAGATGTAGGATAGTGTAAATAATGTATTTAATAGAGTCAGAGACTTCATGGGGAGATGTAGGATAGTGTAAATAATGTATTTAATAGAGTCAGAGACTTCATGGGGAGATGTAGGATAGTGTAAATAATGTATTTAATAGAGTCAGAGACTTCATGGGGAGATGTAGGATAGTGTAAATAATGTATTTAATAGAGTCAGAGACTTCATGGGGAGATGTAGGATAGTGTAAATAATGTATTTAATAGAGTCAGAGACTTCATGGGGAGATGTCGGATAGTTTAAATAATGTATTTAATAGAGTCGGAGACTTCATGGGGAGATGTAGGATAGTTTAAATAATGTATTTAATAGAGTCAGAGACTTCGGGGGAGATGTAGGATAGTGTAAATAATGTACTAAATAGAGTCAGAGACTTCATGGGGAGATGTAGAATAGTGTAAATAATGTATTTAATAGAGTCAGAGACTTCATGGGGAGATGTAGGATAGTGTAAATAATGTATTTAATAGAGTCAGAGACTTCATGGGGGGATGTAGGATACTGCAAATAATGTATTTAATAGAGTCAGAGACTTCGGGGGAGATGTAGGATAGTGTAAATAATGTATTTAATAGAGTCAGAGACTTCATGGGGAGATGTAGGATAGTGTTAATAATGTATATAATAGAGTCAGAGACTTCATGGGGAGATGTAGGATAGTGTAAATAATGTATTTAATAGAGTCAGAGACTTCATGGGGAGATGTAGGATAGTGTAAATAATGTATTTAATAGAGTCAGAGACTTCATGGGGAGATGTAGGATAGTGTAAATAATGTATTTAATAGAGTCAGAGACTTCATGGGGAGATGTAGGATAGTGTAAATAATGTATTTAATAGAGTCAGAGACTTCATGGGGAGATGTAGGATAGTGTAAATAATGTATTTAATAGAGTCAGAGACTTCGGGGGAGATGTAGGATAGTGTAAATAATGTATTTAATAGAGTCAGAGACTTCATGGGGAGATGTAGGATAGTGTAAATAATGTATTTAATAGAGTCAGAGACTTCATGGGGAGATGTAGGATAGTGTAAATTATGTATTTAATAGAGTCAGAGACTTCATGGGGAGATGTAGGATAGTGTAAATAATGTATTTAATAGAGTCAGAGACTTCATGGGGAGATGTAGGATAGTGTAAATAATGTATTTAATAGAGTCAGAGACTTCAGGGGGAGATGTAGGATAGTGTAAATAATGTATTTAATAGAGTCAGAGACTTCATGGGGAGATGTAGGATAGTGTAAATAATGTATTTAATAGAGTCAGAGACTTCATGGGGAGATGTAGGATAGTGTAAATAATGTATTTAATAGAGTCAGAGACTTCGGGGGGAGATGTAGGATAGTGTAAATAATGTATTTAATAGAGTCAGAGACTTCATGGGGAGATGTAGGATAGTGTAAATAATGTATTTAATAGAGTCAGAGACTTCATGGGGAGATGTAGGATAGTGTAAATAATGTATTTAATAGAGTCAGAGACTTCATGGGGAGATGTAGGATAGTGTAAATAATGTATTTAATAGAGTCAGAGACTTCATGGGGAGATGTAGGATAGTGTAAATAATGTATTTAATAGAGTCAGAGACTTCATGGGGAGATGTAGGATAGTGTAAATAATGTATTTAATAGAGTCAGAGACTTCATGGGGAGATGTAGGATATTGTAAATAATGTATTTAATAGAGTCAGAGACTTCGGGGGGAGATGTAGGATAGTGTAAATAATGTATTTAATAGAGTCAGAGACTTCATGGGGAGTTGTAGGATAGCGTAAATAATGTATTTAATAGAGTCAGTGACTTCTGGGGAGATGTAGGATAGTGTAAATAATGTATATAATAGAGTCAGAGACTTCATGGGGAGATGTAGGATAGTGTAAATAATGTATTTAATAGAGTCAGAGACTTCATGGGGAGATGTAGGATAGTGTAAATAATGTATTTAATAGAGTCAGAGACTTCATGGGGAGATGTAGGATAGTGTAAATAATGTATTAATAGAGTCAGAGACTTCATGGGGAGATGTAGGATAGTGTAAATAATGTATTTAATAGAGTCAGAGACTTCATGGGGAGATGTAGGATAGTGTAAATAATGTATTTAATAGAGTCAGAGACTTCATGGGGAGATGTAGGATAGTGTAAATAATGTATTTAATAGAGTCAGAGACTTCATGGGGAGATGTAGGATAGTGTAAATAATGTATTTAATAGAGTCAGAGACTTCATGGGGAGATGTAGGATAGTGTAAATAATGTATTTAATAGAGTCAGAGACTTCATGGGGAGATGTAGGATAGTGTAAATAATGTCTTTAATAGAGTCAGAGACTTCGGGGGGGAGATGTAGGATAGTGCAAATAATGTATTTAATAGAGTCTGAGACTTCATGTGGAGATGTAGGACAGTGTAAATAATGTATTTAATAGAGTCAGAGACTTCATGGGGAGATGTAGGATAGTGTAAATAATGTATTTAATAGAGTCAGAGACTTCATGGGGAGATGTAGGATAGTGTAAATAATGTATTTAATAGAGTCAGAGACTTCATGGGGAGATGTAGGATAGTGTAAATAATGTATTTAATAGAGTCAGAGACTTCATGGGGAGATGTTGGATAGTGTAAATAATGAATTTAATAGATTCAAAGACTTCATGGGGAGATGTAGGATAGTGTAAATAATGTCTTTAATAGAGTCAGAGACTTCGGGGGAGATGTAGGATAGTGCAAATAATGTATTTAATAGAGTCAGAGACTTCATGGGGAGATGTAGGACAGCGTAAATAATGTATTTAATAGAGTCAGAGACTTCATGGGGAGATGTAGGATAGTGTAAATAATGTATTTAATAGAGTCAGAGACTTCATGGGGAGATGTAGGATAGTGTAAATTATGTATTTAATAGAGTCAGAGACTTCGGGGGAGATGTAGGATAGTGTAAATAATGTATTTAATAGAGTCAGAGACTTCGGGGGAGATGCAGAATAGTCTAAATAATGTATTTAATAGAGTCAGAGACTTCATGGGGAGATGTAGGATAGTGTAAATAATGTATTTAATAGAGTCAGAGACTTCATGGGGAGATGTAGGATAGTGTAAATAATGTATTTAATAGAGTCAGAGACTTCATGGGGAGATGTAGGATAGTGTAAATAATGTATTTAATAGAGTCAGAGACTTCATGGGGAGATGTAGGATAGTGTAAATAATGTATTTAATAGAGTCAGAGACTTCATGGGGAGATGTAGGATAGTGTAAATAATGTATTTAATAGAGTCAGAGACTTCATGGGGAGATGTAGGATAGTGTAAATAATGTATTTAATAGAGTCAGAGACTTCATGGGGAGATGTAGGATAGTGTAAATAATGTATTTAATAGAGTCAGAGACTTCATGGGGAGATGTAGGATAGTGTAAATAATGTATTTAATAGAGTCAGAGACTTCATGGGGAGATGTAGGATAGTGTAAATAATGTATTTAATAGAGTCAGAGACTTCATGGGGAGATGTAGGATAGTGTAAATAATGTATTTAATAGAGTCAGAGACTTCATGGGGAGATGTAGGATAGTGTAAATAATGTATTTAATAGAGTCAGAGACTTCATGGGGAGATGTAGGATAGTGTAAATAATGTATTTAATAGAGTCAGAGACTTCTGGGGAGATGTAGGATAGTGTAAATAATGTATTTAATAGAGTCAGAGACTTCATGGGGAGATGTAGGATAGTGTAAATAATGTATTTAATAGAGTCAGAGACTTCATGGGGAGATGTAGGATAGTGTAAATAATGTATTTAATAGAGTCAGAGACTTCATGGGGAGATGTAGGATAGTGTAAATAATGTATTTAATAGAGTCAGAGACTTCATGGGGAGATGTAGGATAGTGTAAATAATGTATTTAATAGAGTCAGAGACTTCATGGGGAGATGTAGGATAGTGTAAATAATGTATTTAATAGAGTCAGAGACTTCATGGGGAGATGTAGGATAGTGTAAATAATGTATTTAATAGAGTCAGAGACTTCATGGGGAGATGTAGGATAGTGTAAATAATGTATTTAATAGAGTCAGAGACTTCATGGGGAGATGTAGGATAGTGTAAATAATGTATTTAATAGAGTCAGAGACTTCATGGGGAGATGTAGGATAGTGTAAATAATGTATTTAATAGAGTCAGAGACTTCATGGGGAGATGTAGGATAGTGTAAATAATGTATTTAATAGAGTCAGAGACTTCGGGGGAGATGTAGAATAGTGTAAATAATGTTTTTAATAGAGTCAGAGACTTCATGGGGAGATGTAGGATAGTGTAAATAATGTATTTAATAGAGTCAGAGACTTCATGGGGAGATGTAGGATAGTGTAAATAATGTATTTAATAGAGTCAGAGACTTCAGGGGGAGATGTAGGATAGTGTAAATAATGTATTTAATAGAGTCAGAGACTTCATGGGGAGATGTAGGATAGTGTAAATAATGTATTTAATAGAGTCAGAGACTTCATGGGGAGATGTAGGATAGTGTAAATAATGTATTTAATAGAGTCAGAGACTTCATGGGGAGATGTAGGATAGTGTAAATAATGTATTTAATAGAGTCAGAGACTTCATGGGGAGATGTAGGATAGTGTAAATAATGTATTTAATAGAGTCAGAGACTTCATGGGGAGATGTAGGATAGTGTAAATAATGTATTTAATAGAGTCAGAGACTTCATGGGGAGATGTAGGATAGTGTAAATAATGTATTTAATAGAGTCAGAGACTTCATGGGGAGATGTAGGATAGTGTAAATAATGTATTTAATAGAGTCAGAGACTTCATGGGGAGATGTAGGATAGTGTAAATAATGTATTTAATAGAGTCAGAGACTTCAGGGGGAGATGTAGGATAGTGTAAATAATGTATTTAATAGAGTCAGAGACTTCATGGGGAGATGTAGGATAGTGTAAATAATGTATTTAATAGAGTCAGAGACTTCATGGGGAGATGTAGGATAGTGTAAATAATGTATTTAATAGAGTCAGAGACTTCATGGGGAGATGTAGGATAGTGTAAATAATGTATTTAATAGAGTCAGAGACTTCATGGGGAGATGTAGGATAGTGTAAATAATGTATTTAATAGAGTCAGAGACTTCATGGGGAGATGTAGGATAGTGTAAATAATGTATTTAATAGAGTCAGAGACTTCATGGGGAGATGTAGGATAGTGTAAATAATGTATTTAATAGAGTCAGAGACTTCAGGGGGAGATGTAGGATAGTGTAAATAATGTATTTAATAGAGTCAGAGACTTCATGGGGAGATGTAGGATAGTGTAAATAATGTATTTAATAGAGTCAGAGACTTCATGGGGAGATGTAGGATAGTGTAAATAATGTATTTAATAGAGTCAGAGACTTCATGGGGAGATGTAGGATAGTGTAAATAATGTATTTAATAGAGTCAGAGACTTCATGGGGAGATGTAGGATAGTGTAAATAATGTATTTAATAGAGTCAGAGACTTCATGGGGAGATGTAGGATAGTGTAAATAATGTATTTAATAGAGTCAGAGACTTCATGGGGAGATGTAGGATAGTGTAAATAATGTATTTAATAGAGTCAGAGACTTCATGGGGAGATGTAGGATAGTGTAAATAATGTATTTAATAGAGTCAGAGACTTCATGGGGAGATGTAGGATAGTGTAAATAATGTATTTAATAGAGTCAGAGACTTCATGGGGAGATGTAGGATAGTGTAAATAATGTATTTAATAGAGTCAGAGACTTCATGGGGAGATGTAGGATAGTGTAAATAATGTATTTAATAGAGTCAGAGACTTCATTCGGAGATGTAGGATAGTGTAAATAATGTATTTAATAGAGTCAGAGACTTCATGGGGAGATGTAGGATAGTGTAAATAATGTATTTAATAGAGTCAGAGACTTCGGGGGAGATGTAGGATAGTGTAAATAATGTATTTAATAGAGTCAGAGACTTCATGGGGAGATGTAGGATAGTGTAAATAATGTATTTAATAGAGTCAGAGACTTCATGGGGAGATGTAGGATAGTGTAAATAATGTATTTAATAGAGTCAGAGACTTCATGGGGAGATGTAGGATAGTGTAAATAATGTATTTAATAGAGTCAGAGACTTCATGGGGAGATGTAGGATAGTGTAAATAATGTATTTAATAGAGTCAGAGACTTCGGGGGAGATGTAGGATAGTGTAAATAATGTATTTAATAGAGTCAGAGACTTCGGGGGGAGATGTAGGATAGTGTAAATAATGTATTTAATAGAGTCAGAGACTTCATGGGGAGATGTAGGATAGTGTAAATAATGTATCTAATAGAGTCAGAGACTTCATGGGGAGATGTAGGATAGTGTAAATAATGTAATTAATAGAGTCAGAGACTTCATGGGGAGATGTAGGATAGTGTAAATAATGTATTTAATAGAGTCAGAGACTTCATGGGGAGATGTAGGATAGTGTAAATAATGTATTCAATAGAGTCAGAGACTTCATGGGGAGCTGTAGGATAGTGTAAATAATGTATTTAATAGAGTAAGAGACTTCGGGGGAGATGTAGGATAATGTAAATAATGTAATTAATAGAGTCAGAGCCTTCGGGGGAGATGTAGAATAGTGTAAATAATGTATTTAATAGAGTCAGAGACTTCATGGGGAGATGTAGGATAGTGTAAATAATGTATTTAATAGAGTCAGAGACTTCATGGGGAGATGTAGGATAGTGTAAATAATGTATTTAATAGAGTCAGAGACTTCATGGGGAGATGTAGGATAGTGTAAATAATGTATTAATAGAGTCAGAGACTTCATGGGGAGATGTAGGATAGTGTAAATAATGTATTTAATAGAGTCAGAGACTTCATGGGGAGATGTAGGATAGTGTAAATAATGTATTTAATAGAGTCAGAGACTTCATGGGGAGATGTAGGATAGTGTAAATAATGTATTTAATAGAGTCAGAGACTTCATGGGGAGATGTAGGATAGTGTAAATAATGTATTTAATAGAGTCAGAGACTTCATGGGGAGATGTAGGATAGTGTAAATAATGTATTTAATAGAGTCAGAGACTTCAGGGGGAGATGTAGGATAGTGTAAATAATGTAATTAATAGAGTCAGAGACTTCATGGGGAGATGTAGGATAGTGTAAATAATGTATTTAATAGAGTCAGAGACTTCATGGGGAGATGTAGGATAGTGTAAATAATGTATTTAATAGAGTCAGAGACTTCGGGGGAGATGTAGGATAGTGTAAATAATGTATTTAATAGAGTCAGAGACTTCATGGGGAGATGTAGGATAGTGTAAATAATGTATTTAATAGAGTCAGAGACTTCATGGGGAGATGTAGGATAGTGTAAATAATGTATTTAATAGAGTCAGAGACTTCATGGGGAGATGTAGGATAGTGTAAATAATGTATTTAATAGAGTCAGAGACTTCGGGGGGAGATGTAGGATAGTGTAAATAATGTATTTAATAGAGTCAGAGACTTCATGGGGAGATGTAGGATAGTGTAAATAATGTATTTAATAGAGTCAGAGACTTCATGGGGAGATGTAGGATAGTGTAAATAATGTATTTAATAGAGTCAGAGACTTCATGGGGAGATGTAGGATAGTGTAAATAATGTATTTAATAGAGTCAGAGACTTCATGGGGAGATGTAGGATAGTGTAAATAATGTATTTAATAGAGTCAGAGACTTCATGGGGAGATGTAGGATAGTGTAAATAATGTATTTAATAGAGTCAGAGACTTCATGGGGAGATGTAGGATAGTGTAAATAATGTATTTAATAGAGTCAGAGACTTCATGGGGAGATGTAGGATAGTGTAAATAATGTATTTAATAGAGTCAGAGACTTCATGGGGAGATGTAGGATAGTGTAAATAATGTATTTAATAGAGTCAGAGACTTCATGGGGAGATGTAGGATAGTGTAAATAATGTATTTAATAGAGTCAGAGACTTCATGGGGAGATGTAGGATAGTGTAAATAATGTATTTAATAGAGTCAGAGACTTCATGGGGAGATGTAGGATAGTGTAAATAATGTATTTAATAGAGTCAGAGACTTCATGGGGAGATGTAGGATAGTGTAAATAATGTATTTAATAGAGTCAGTGACTTCATGGGGAGATGTAGGATAGTGTAAATAATGTATTTAATAGAGTCAGAGACTTCATGGGGAGATGTAGGATAGTGTAAATAATGTATTTAATAGAGTCAGAGACTTCATGGGGAGATGTAGGATAGTTTAAATAATGTATTTAATAGAGTCAGAGACTTCGGGGGGAGATGTAGGATAGTGTAAATAATGTATTTAATAGAGTCAGAGACTTCGGGGGGAGATGTAGGATAGTGTAAATAATGTATTTAATAGAGTCAGAGACTTCATGGGGAGATGTAGGATAGTGTAAATAATGTATTTAATAGAGTCAGAGACTTCATGGGGAGATGTAGGATAGTGTAAATAATGTATTTAATAGAGTCAGAGACTTCATGGGGAGATGTAGGATAGTGTAAATAATGTATTTAATAGAGTCAGAGACTTCATGGGGAGATGTAGGATAGTGTAAATAATGTATTTAATAGAGTCAGAGACTTCATGGGGAGATGTAGGATAGTGTAAATAATGTATTTAATAGAGTCAGAGACTTCATGGGGAGATGTAGGATAGTGTAAATAATGTATTTAATAGAGTCAGAGACTTCATGGGGAGATGTAGGATAGTGTAAATAATGTATTTAATAGAGTCAGAGACTTCATGGGGAGATGTAGGATAGTGTAAATAATGTATTTAATAGAGTCAGAGACTTCATGGGGAGATGTAGGATAGTGTAAATAATGTATTTAATAGAGTCAGAGACTTCATGGGGAGATGTAGGATAGTGTAAATAATGTATTTAATAGAGTCAGAGACTTCTGGGGAGATGTAGGATAGTGTAAATAATGTATTTAATAGAGTCAGAGACTTCATGGGGAGATGTAGGATAGTGTAAATAATGTATTTAATAGAGTCAGAGACTTCATGGGGAGATGTAGGATAGTGTAAATAATGTATTTAATAGAGTCAGAGACTTCATGGGGAGATGTAGGATAGTGTAAATAATGTATTTAATAGAGTCAGAGACTTCATGGGGAGATGTAGGATAGTGTAAATAATGTATTTAATAGAGTCAGAGACTTCATGGGGAGATGTAGGATAGTGTAAATAATGTATTTAATAGAGTCAGAGACTTCATGGGGAGATGTAGGATAGTGTAAATAATGTATTTAATAGAGTCAGAGACTTCATGGGGAGATGTAGGATAGTGTAAATAATGTATTTAATAGAGTCAGAGACTTCATGGGGAGATGTAGGATAGTGTAAATAATGTATTTAATAGAGTCAGAGACTTCATGGGGAGATGTAGGATAGTGTAAATAATGTATTTAATAGAGTCAGAGACTTCATGGGGAGATGTAGGATAGTGTAAATAATGTATTTAATAGAGTCAGAGACTTCATGGGGAGATGTAGGATAGTGTAAATAATGTATTTAATAGAGTCAGAGACTTCATGGGGAGATGTAGGATAGTGTAAATAATGTATTTAATAGAGTCAGAGACTTCAGGGGGAGATGTAGGATAGTGTAAATAATGTATTTAATAGAGTCAGAGACTTCATGGGGAGATGTAGGATAGTGTAAATAATGTATTTAATAGAGTCAGAGACTTCATGGGGAGATGTAGGATAGTGTAAATAATGTATTTAATAGAGTCAGAGACTTCATGGGGAGATGTAGGATAGTGTAAATAATGTATTTAATAGAGTCAGAGACTTCATGGGGAGATGTAGGATAGTGTAAATAATGTATTTAATAGAGTCAGAGACTTCATGGGGAGATGTAGGATAGTGTAAATAATGTATTTAATAGAGTCAGAGACTTCATGGGGAGATGTAGGATAGTGTAAATAATGTATTTAATAGAGTCAGAGACTTCATGGGGAGATGTAGGATAGTGTAAATAATGTATTTAATAGAGTCAGAGACTTCATGGGGAGATGTAGGATAGTGTAAATAATGTATTTAATAGAGTCAGAGACTTCATGGGGAGATGTAGGATAGTGTAAATAATGTATTTAATAGAGTCAGAGACTTCATGGGGAGATGTAGGATAGTGTAAATAATGTATTTAATAGAGTCAGAGACTTCATGGGGAGATGTAGGATAGTGTAAATAATGTATTTAATAGAGTCAGAGACTTCATGGGGAGATGTAGGATAGTGTAAATAATGTATTTAATAGAGTCAGAGACTTCATGGGGAGATGTAGGATAGTGTAAATAATGTATTTAATAGAGTCAGAGACTTCATGGGGAGATGTAGGATAGTGTAAATAATGTATTTAATAGAGTCAGAGACTTCATGGGGAGATGTAGGATAGTGTAAATAATGTATTTAATAGAGTCAGAGACTTCATGGGGAGATGTAGGATAGTGTAAATAATGTATTTAATAGAGTCAGAGACTTCATGGGGAGATGTAGGATAGTGTAAATAATGTATTTAATAGAGTCAGAGACTTCATGGGGAGATGTAGGATAGTGTAAATAATGTATTTAATAGAGTCAGAGACTTCATGGGGAGATGTAGGATAGTGTAAATAATGTATTTAATAGAGTCAGAGACTTCATGGGGAGATGTAGGATAGTGTAAATAATGTATTTAATAGAGTCAGAGACTTCGGGGGAGATGTAGAATAGTGTAAATAATGTATTTAATAGAGTCAGAGACTTCATGGGGAGATGTAGGATAGTGTAAATAATGTATTTAATAGAGTCAGAGACTTCATGGGGAGATGTAGGATAGTGTAAATAATGTATTTAATAGAGTCAGAGACTTCATGGGGAGATGTAGGATAGTGTAAATAATGTATTTAATAGAGTCAGAGACTTCATGGGGGAGATGTAGGATAGTGTAAATAATGTATTTAATAGAGTCAGAGACTTCATGGGGAGATGTAGGATAGTGTAAATAATGTATCTAATAGAGTCAGAGACTTCATGGGGAGATGTAGGATAGTGTAAATAATGTATTTAATAGAGTCAGAGACTTCATGGGGAGATGTAGGATAGTGTAAATAATGTATTTAATAGAGTCAGAGACTTCATGGGGAGATGTAGGATAGTGTAAATAACGAATCAAATAGAGTCAGAGAATCATGGGGAGATGTAGGATAGTGTAAATAATGTATTTAATAGAGTCAGAGACTTCATGGGGAGATGTAGGATAGTGTAAATAATGTATTTAATAGAGTCAGAGACTTCATGGGGAGATGTAGGATAGTGTAAATAATGTATTTAATAGAGTCAGAGACTTCATGGGGAGATGTAGGATAGTGTAAATAATGTATTTAATAGAGTCAGAGACTTCATGGGGAGATGTAGGATAGTGTAAATAATGTATTTAATAGAGTCAGAGACTTCATGGGGAGATGTAGGATAGTGTAAATAATGTATTTAATAGAGTCAGAGACTTCATGGGGAGATGTAGGATAGTGTAAATAATGTATTTAATAGAGTCAGAGACTTCATGGGGAGATGTAGGATAGTGTAAATAATGTATTTAATAGAGTCAGAGACTTCATGGGGAGATGTAGGATAGTGTAAATAATGTATTTAATAGAGTCAGAGACTTCATGGGGAGATGTAGGATAGTGTAAATAATGTATTTAATAGAGTCAGAGACTTCATGGGGAGATGTAGGATAGTGTAAATAATGTATTTAATAGAGTCAGAGACTTCATGGGGAGATGTAGGATAGTGTAAATAATGTATTTAATAGAGTCAGAGACTTCATGGGGAGATGTAGGATAGTGTAAATAATGTATTTAATAGAGTCAGAGACTTCATGGGGAGATGTAGGATAGTGTAAATAATGTATTTAATAGAGTCAGAGACTTCATGGGGAGATGTAGGATAGTGTAAATAATGTATTTAATAGAGTCAGAGACTTCATGGGGAGATGTAGGATAGTGTAAATAATGTATTTAATAGAGTCAGAGACTTCGGGGGAGATGTAGGATAGTGTAAATAATGTATTTAATAGAGTCAGAGACTTCATGGGGAGATGTAGGATAGTGTAAATAATGTATTTAATAGAGTCAGAGACTTCATGGGGAGATGTAGGATAGTGTAAATAATGTATCTAATAGAGTCAGAGACTTCATGGGACATGTAGGATAGTGTAAATAATGTATTTAATAGAGTCAGAGACTTCATGGGGAGATGTAGGATAGTGTAATTAATGTATTTAATAGAGTCAGAGACTTCAGGGGGAGATGTAGGATAGTGTAAATAATGTATTTAATAGAGTCAGAGACTTCATGGGGAGATGTAGGATAGTGTAAATAATGTATCTAATAGAGTCAGAGACTTCATGGGGAGATGTAGGATAGTGTAAATAATGTATTTAATAGAGTCAGAGACTTCATGGGGAGATGTAGGATAGTGTAAATAATGTATTTAATAGAGTCAGAGACTTCGGGGGGAGATGTAGGATAGTGTAAATAATGTATTTAATAGAGTCAGAGACTTCATGGGGAGATGTAGGATAGTGTAAATAATGTATTTAATAGAGTCAGAGACTTCATGGGGAGATGTAGGATAGTGTAAATAATGTATTTAATAGAGTCAGAGACTTCATGGGGAGATGTAGGATAGTGTAAATAATGTATTTAATAGAGTCAGAGACTTCATGGGGAGATGTAGGATAGTGTAAATAATGTATTTAATAGAGTCAGAGACTTCATGGGGAGATGTAGGATAGTTTAAATAATGTATCTATTAGAGTCAGAGACTTCATGGGGAGATGTAGGATAGTGTAAATAATGTATTTAATAGAGTCAGAGACTTCATGGGGAGATGTAGGATAGTGTAAATAATGTATTTAATAGAGTCAGAGACTTCATGGGGAGATGTAGGATAGTGTAAATAATGTATTTAATAGAGTAAGAGACTTCGGGGGAGATGTAGGATAGTGTAAATAATGTATTTAATAGAGTCAGAGACTTCGGGGGAGATGTAGGATAGTGTAAATAATGTATTTAATAGAGTCAGAGACTTCATGGGGAGATGTAGGATAGTGTAAATAATGTATTTAATAGAGTCAGAGACTTCGGGGGAGATGTAGGATAGTGTAAATAATGTATTTAATAGAGTCAGAGACTTCATGGGGAGATGTAGGATAGTGTAAATAATGTATTTAATAGAGTCAGAGACTTCATGGGGAGATGTAGGATAGTGTAAATAATGTATTTAATAGAGTCAGAGACTTCATGGGGAGATGTAGGATAGTGTAAATAATGTATTTAATAGAGTCAGAGACTTCATGGGGAGATGTAGGATAGTGTAAATAATGTATTTAATAGAGTCAGAGACTTCATGGGGAGATGTAGGATAGTGTAAATAATGTATTTAATAGAGTCAGAGACTTCATGGGGAGATGTAGGATAGTGTAAATAATGTATTTAATAGAGTCAGAGACTTCATGGGGAGATGTAGGATAGTGTAAATAATGTATTTAATAGAGTCAGAGACTTCGGGGGAGATGTAGGATAGTGTAAATAATGTATTTAATAGAGTCAGAGACTTCATGGGGAGATGTAGGATAGTGTAAATAATGTATTTAATAGAGTCAGAGACTTCATGGGGAGATGTAGGATAGTGTAAATAATGTATTTAATAGAGTCAGAGACTTCATGGGGAGATGTAGGATAGTGTAAATAATGTATTTAATAGAGTCAGAGACTTCATGGGGAGATGTAGGATAGTGTAAATAATGTATTTAATAGAGTCAGAGACTTCATGGGGAGATGTAGGATAGTGTAAATAATGTATTTAATAGAGTCAGAGACTTCATGGGGAGATGTAGGATAGTGTAAATAATGTATTTAATAGAGTCAGAGACTTCATGGGGAGATGTAGGATAGTGTAAATAATGTATTTAATAGAGTCAGAGACTTCATGGGTAGATGTAGGATAGTTTAAATAATGTATTTAATAGAGTCAGTGACTTCTGGGGAGATGTAGGTTAGAGTAATTAATGTATTTCATAGAGTCAGAGACTTCATGGGGAGATGTAGGATAGTGTAAATAATGTATTTAATAGAGTCAGAGACTTCATGGGGAGATGTAGGATAGTGTAAATAATGTATTTAATAGAGTCAGAGACTTCATGGGGAGATGTAGGATAGTGTAAATAATGTATTTAATAGAGTCAGAGACTTCATGGGGAGATGTAGGATAGTGTAAATAATGTATTTAATAGAGTCAGAGACTTCATGGGGAGATGTAGGATAGTGTAAATAATGTATTTAATAGAGTCAGAGACTTCATGGGGAGATGTAGGATAGTGTAAATAATGTATTTAATAGAGTCAGAGACTTCATGGGGAGATGTAGGATAGTGTAAATAATGTATTTAATAGAGTCAGAGACTTCAGGGGGAGATGTAGGATAGTGTAAATAATGTATTTAATAGAGTCAGAGACTTCATGGGGAGATGTAGGATAGTGTAAATAATGTATTTAATAGAGTCAGAGACTTCATGGGGAGATGTAGGATAGTGTAAATAATGTATTTAATAGAGTCAGAGACTTCAGGGGGAGATGTAGGATAGTGTAAATAATGTATTTAATAGAGTCAGAGACTTCATGGGGAGATGTAGGATAGTGTAAATAATGTATTTAATAGAGTCAGAGACTTCATGGGGAGATGTAGGATAGTGTAAATAATGTATTTAATAGAGTCAGAGACTTCATGGGGAGATGTAGGATAGTGTAAATAATGTATTTAATAGAGTCAGAGACTTCATGGGGAGATGTAGGATAGTGTAAATAATGTATTTAATAGAGTCAGAGACTTCATGGGGAGATGTAGGATAGTGTAAATAATGTATTTAATAGAGTCAGAGACTTCATGGGGAGATGTAGGATAGTGTAAATAATGTATTTAATAGAGTCAGAGACTTCAGGGGGAGATGTAGGATAGTGTAAATAATGTATTTAATAGAGTCAGAGACTTCATGGGGAGATGTAGGATAGTGTAAATAATGTATTTAATAGAGTCAGAGACTTCATGGGGAGATGTAGGATAGTGTAAATAATGTATTTAATAGAGTCAGAGACTTCATGGGGAGATGTAGGATAGTGTAAATAATGTATTTAATAGAGTCAGAGACTTCATGGGGAGATGTAGGATAGTGTAAATAATGTATTTAATAGAGTCAGAGACTTCATGGGGAGATGTAGGATAGTGTAAATAATGTATTTAATAGAGTCAGAGACTTCATGGGGAGATGTAGGATAGTGTAAATAATGTATATAATAGAGTCAGAAACTTCATGGGGAGATGTAGGATAGTGTAAATAATGTATTTAATAGAGTCAGAGACTTCATGGGGAGATGTAGGATAGTGTAAATAATGTATTTAATAGAGTCAGAGACTTCATGGGGAGATGTAGGATAGTGTAAATAATGTATTTAATAGAGTCAGAGACTTCATGGGGAGATGTAGGATAGTGTAAATAATGTATTTAATAGAGTCAGAGACTTCAGGGGGAGATGTAGGATAGTGTAAATAATGTATTTAATAGAGTCAGAGACTTCGGGGGAGATGTAGGATAGTGTAAATAATGTATTTAATAGAGTCAGAGACTTCATGGGGAGATGTAGGATAGTGTAAATAATGTATTTAATAGAGTCAGAGACTTCATGGGGAGATGTAGGATAGTGTAAATAATGTATTTAATAGAGTCAGAGACTTCATGGGGAGATGTAGGATAGTGTAAATAATGTATTTAATAGAGTCAGAGACTTCATGGGGAGATGTAGGATAGTTTAAATAATGTATCTAATAGAGTCAGTGACTTCATGGGGAGTTGTAGGATAGTGTAAATAATGTATTTAGTAGAGTCAGAGACTTCATGGGGAGATGTAGGATAGTGTAAATAATGTATTTAATAGAGTCAGAGACTTCATGGGGAGATGTAGGATAGTGTAAATAATGTATTTAATAGAGTCAGAGACTTCATGGGGAGATGTAGGATAGTGTAAATAATGTATTTAATAGAGTCAGAGACTTCATGGGGAGATGTAGGATAGTTTAAATAATGTATTTAATAGAGTCAGTGACTTCTGGGGAGATGTAGGTTAGAGTAATTAATGTATTTAATAGAGTCAGAGACTTCATGGGGAGATGTAGGATAGTGTAAATAATGTATTTAATAGAGTCAGAGACTTCATGGGGAGATGTAGGATAGTGTAAATAATGTATTTAATAGAGTCAGAGACTTCTGGGGAGATGTAGGATAGTGTAAATAATGTATTTAATAGAGTCAGAGACTTCATGGGGAGATGTAGGATAGTGTAAATAATGTATTTAATAGAGTCAGAGACTTCATGGGGAGATGTAGGATAGTTTAAATAATGTATTTAATAGAGTCAGAGACTTCATGGGGAGATGTAGGATAGTGTAAATAATGTATTTAATAGAGTCAGAGACTTCATGGGGAGATGTAGGATAGTGTAAATAATGTATTTAATAGAGTCAGAGACTTCATGGGGAGATGTAGGATAGTGTAAATAATGTATTTAATAGAGTCAGAGACTTCATGGGGAGATGTAGGATAGTGTAAATAATGTATTTAATAGAGTCAGAGACTTCATGGGGAGATGTAGGATAGTGTAAATAATGTATTTAATAGAGTCAGAGACTTCATGGGGAGATGTAGGATAGTGTAAATAATGTATTTAATAGAGTCAGAGACTTCATGGGGAGATGTAGGATAGTGTAAATAATGTATTTAATAGAGTCAGAGACTTCATGGGGAGATGTAGAATAGTGTAAATAATGTATTTAATAGAGTCAGAGACTTCATGGGGAGATGTAGGATAGTGTAAATAATGTATTTAATAGAGTCAGAGACTTCATGGGGAGATGTAGGATAGTGTAAATAATGTATTTAATAGAGTCAGAGACTTCGGGGGAGATGTAGGATAGTGTAAATAATGTATTTAATAGAGTCAGAGACTTCGGGGGAGATGTAGGATAGTGTAAATAATGTATTTAATAGAGTCAGAGACTTCATGGGGAGATGTAGGATAGTGTAAATAATGTATTTAATAGAGTCAGAGACTTCATGGGGAGATGTAGGATAGTGTAAATAATGTATTTAATAGAGTCAGAGACTTCATGGGGAGATGTAGGATAGTGTAAATAATGTATTTAATAGAGACAGAGACTTCATGGGGAGATGTAGGATAGTGTAAATAATGTATTTAATAGAGTCAGAGACTTCATGGGGAGATGTAGGATAGTGTAAATAATGTATTTAATAGAGTCAGAGACTTCATGGGGAGATGTAGGATAGTGTAAATAATGTATTTAATAGAGTCAGAGACTTCATGGGGAGATGTAGTATAGTGTAAATAATGTATTTAATAGAGTCAGAGACTTCTGGGGAGATGTAGGATCGTGTAAATAATGTATTTAATAGAGTCAGAGACTTCATGGGGAGATGTAGGATAGTGTAAATAATGTATTTAATAGAGTCAGAGACTTCATGGGGAGATGTAGGATAGTGTAAATAATGTATTTAATAGAGTCAGAGACTTCAGGGGGAGATGTAGGATAGTGTAAATAATGTATTTAATAGAGTCAGAGACTTCTGGGGAGATGTAGGATAGTGTAAATAATGTATTTAATAGAGTCAGAGACTTCATGGGGAGATGTAGGATACTGTAAATAATGTATTTAATAGAGTCAGAGACTTCATGGGGAGATGTAGGATAGTGTAAATAATGTATTTAATAGAGTCAGAGACTTCATGGGGAGATGTAGGATAGTGTAAATAATGTATTTAATAGAGTCAGAGACTTCATGGGGAGATGTAGGATAGTGTAAATAATGTATTTAATAGAGTCAGAGACTTCATGGGGAGATGTAGGATAGTGTAAATAATGTATTTAATAGAGTCAGAGACTTCATGGGGAGATGTAGGATAGTGTAAATAATGTATTTAATAGAGTCAGAGACTTCATGGGGAGATGTAGGATAGTGTAAATAATGTATTTAATAGAGTCAGAGACTTCATGGGGAGATGTAGGATAGTGTAAATAATGTATTTAATAGAGTCAGAGACTTCATGGGGAGATGTAGGATAGTGTAAATAATGTATTTAATAGAGTCCGAGACTTCGGGGGGGAGATGTAGGATCGTGTAAATAATGTATTTAATAGAGTCAGAGACTTCATGGGGAGATGTAGGATAGTGTAAATAATGTATTTAATAGAGTCAGAGACTTCATGGGGAGATGTAGGATAGTGTAAATAATGTATTTAATAGAGTCAGAGACTTCATGGGGAGATGTTGGATAGTGTAAATAATGTATTTAATAGAGTCAGAGACTTCATGGGGAGATGTAGGATAGTGTAAATAATGTATTAATAGAGTCAGAGACTTCATGGGGAGATGTAGGATAGTGTAAATAATGTATTTAATAGAGTCAGAGACTTCATGGGGAGATGTAGGATAGTGTAAATAATGTATTTAATAGAGTCAGAGACTTCATGGGGAGATGTAGGATAGTGTAAATAATGTATTTAATAGAGTCAGAGACTTCATGGGGAGATGTAGGATAGTGTAAATAATGTATTTAATAGAGTCAGAGACTTCATGGGGAGATGTAGGATAGTGTAAATAATGTATTTAATAGAGTCAGAGACTTCATGGGGAGATGTAGGATAGTGTAAATAATGTATTTAATAGAGTCAGAGACTTCATGGGGAGATGTAGGATAGTGTAAATAATGTATTTAATAGAGTCAGAGACTTCATGGGGAGATGTAGGATAGTGTAAATAATGTATTTAATAGAGTCAGAGACTTCATGGGGAGATGTAGGATAGTGTAAATAATGTATTTAATAGAGTCAGAGACTTCATGGGGAGATGTAGGATAGTGTAAATAATGTATTTAATAGAGTCAGAGACTTCATGGGGAGATGTAGGATAGTGTAAATAATGTATTTAATAGAGTCAGAGACTTCATGGGGAGATGTAGGATAGTGTAAATAATGTATTTAATAGAGTCAGAGACTTCATGGGGAGATGTAGGATAGTGTAAATAATGTATTTAATAGAGTCAGAGACTTCATGGGGAGATGTAGGATAGTGTAAATAATGTATTTAATAGAGTCAGAGACTTCATGGGGAGATGTAGGATAGTGTAAATAATGTATTTAATAGAGTCAGAGACTTCATGGGGAGATGTAGGATAGTGTAAATAATGTATTTAATAGAGTCAGAGACTTCATGGGGAGATGTAGGATAGTGTAAATAATGTATTTAATAGAGTCAGAGACTTCATGGGGAGATGTAGGATAGTGTAAATAATGTATTTAATAGAGTCAGAGACTTCATGGGGAGATGTAGGATAGTGTAAATAATGTATTTAATAGAGTCAGAGACTTCATGGGGAGATGTAGGATAGTGTAAATAATGTATTTAATAGAGTCAGAGACTTCATGGGGAGATGTAGGATAGTGTAAATAATGTATTTAATAGAGTCAGAGACTTCATGGGGAGATGTAGGATAGTGTAAATAATGTATTTAATAGAGTCAGAAACTTCATGGGGAGATGTAGGATAGTGTAAATAATGTATTTAATAGAGTCAGAGACTTCATGGGGGAGATGTAGGATAGTGTAAATAATGTATTTAATAGAGTCAGAGACTTCATGGGGAGATGTAGGATAGTGTAAATAATGTATCTAATAGAGTCAGAGACTTCATGGGGAGATATAGGATAGTGTAAATAATGTATTTAATAGAGTCAGAGACTTCATGGGGAGATGTAGGATAGTGTAAATAATGTATTTAATAGAGTCAGAGACTTCATGGGGAGATGTAGGATAGTGTAAATAATGTATTTAATAGAGTCAGAGACTTCATGGGGAGATGTAGGATAGTGTAAATAATGTATTTAATAGAGTCAGAGACTTCGGGGGGAGATGTAGGATAGTGTAAATAATGTATTTAATAGAGTCAGAGACTTCATGGGGAGATGTAGGATAGTGTAAATAATGTATTAAATAGAGTCAGAGACTTCATGGGGAGATGTAGGATAGTGTAAATAATGTATTTAATAGAGTCAGAGACTTCATGGGGAGATGTAGGATAGTGTAAATAATGTATTTAATAGAGTCAGAGACTTCATGGGGAGATGTAGGATAGTGTAAATAATGTATTTAATAGAGTCAGAGACTTCATGGGGAGATGTAGGATAGTGTAAATAATGTATTTAATAGAGTCAGAGACTTCATGGGGAGATGTAGGATAGTGTAAATAATGTATTTAATAGAGTCAGAGACTTCATGGGGAGATGTAGGATAGTGTAAATAATGTATTTAATAGAGTCAGAGACTTCGGGGGGAGATGTAGGATAGTGTAAATAATGTATTTAATAGAGTCAGAGACTTCATGGGGAGATGTAGGATAGTGTAAATAATGTATTTAATAGAGTCAGAGACTTCATGGGGAGATGTAGGATAGTGTAAATAATGTATTTAATAGAGTCAGAGACTTCATGGGGAGATGTAGGATAGTGTAAATAATGTATTTAATAGAGTCAGAGACTTCAGGGGGAGATGTAGGATAGTGTAAATAATGTATTTAATAGAGTCAGAGACTTCATGGGGAGATGTAGGATAGTGTAAATAATGTATTAATAGAGTCAGAGACTTCATGGGGAGATGTAGGATAGTGTAAATAATGTACTTAATAGAGTCAGAGACTTCAGGGGGAGATGTAGGATAGTGTAAATAATGTATTTAATAGAGTCAGAGACTTCATTCGGAGATGTAGGATAGTGTAAATAATGTATTTAATAGAGTCAGAGACTTCATGGGGAGATGTAGGATAGTGTAAATAATGTATTTAATAGAGTCAGAGACTTCATGGGGAGATGTAGGATAGTGTAAATAATGTATTTAATAGAGTCAGAGACTTCGGGGGAGATGTAGGATAGTGTAAATAATGTATTTAATAGAGTCAGAGACTTCATGGGGAGATGTAGGATAGTGTAAATAATGTATTTAATAGAGTCAGAGACTTCATGGGGAGATGTAGGATAGTGTAAATAATGTATTTAATAGAGTCAGATACTTCATGGGGAGATGTAGGATAGTGTAAATAATGTATTTAATAGAGTCAGAGACTTCGAGGGAGATGTAGAATAGTGTAAATAATGTATTTAATAGAGTCAGAGACTTCATGGGGAGATGTAGGATAGTGTAAATAATGTATTTAATAGAGTCAGAGACTTCATGGGGAGATGTAGGATAGTGTAAATAATGTATCTATAGAGTCAGAGACTTCATGGGGAGATGTAGGATAGTGTAATTAATGTTTTTAATAGAGTCAGAGACTTCGGGGGTAGATGTAGGATAGTGTAAATAATGATTTTAATAGAGTCAGAGACTTCATGGGGAGATGTAGGATAGTGTAAATAATGTATTTAATAGAGTCAGAGAATTCATGGGGAGATGTAGGATAGTGTAAATAATGTATTTAATAGAGTCAGAGACTTCGGGGGAGATGTAGGATAGTGTAAATAATGTATTTAATAGAGTCAGAGACTTCATGGGGAGATGTAGGATAGTGTAAATAATGTATTTAATAGAGTCAGAGACTTCATGGGGAGATGTAGGATAGTGTAAATAATGTATTTAATAGAGTCAGAGACTTCATGGGGAGATGTAGGATAGTGTAATTAATGTATTTAATAGAGTCAGAGACTTCATGGGGAGATGTAGGATAGTGTAAATAATGTATTTAATAGAGTCAGAGACTTCATGGGGAGATGTAGGATAGTGTAAATAATGTATTTAATAGAGTCAGAGACTTCATGGGGAGATGTAGGATAGTGTAAATAATGTATTTAATAGAGTCAGAGACTTCGTGGGGAGATGTAGGATAATGTGATTAATGTATTTAATAGAGTCAGTGAATTCCGGGGGAGATGTAGGATAGTGTAAATAATGTATTTAATGGAGTCAGAGACTTCATAGGGAGATGTAGGATAGTGTAAATAATGTATTTAATAGAGTCAGAGACTTCATGGGGAGATGTAGGATAGTGTAAATAATGTATTTAATAGAGTCAGAGACTTCATGGGGAGATGTAGGATAGTGTAAATAATGTATTTAATAGAGTCAGAGACTTCATGGGGAGATGTAGGATAGTGTAAATAATGTATTTAATAGAGTCAGAGACTTCATGGGGAGATGTAGGATAGTGTAAATAATGTATTTAATAGAGTCAGAGACTTCATGGGGAGATGTAGGATAGTGTAAATAATGTATTTAATAGAGTCAGAGACTTCGGGGGGAGATGTAGGATAGTGTAAATAATGTATTTAATAGAGTCAGAGACTTCATGGGGAGATGTAGGATAGTGTAAATAATGTATTTAATAGAGTCAGAGACTTCATGGGGAGATGTAGGATAGTGTAAATAATGTATTTAATAGAGTCAGAGACTTCATGGGGAGATGTAGGATAGTGTAAATAATGTATTTAATAGAGTCAGAGACTTCATGGGGAGATGTAGGATAGTGTAAATAATGTATTTAATAGAGTCAGAGACTTCATGGGGAGATGTAGGATAGTGTAAATAATGTATTTAATAGAGTCAGAGACTTCGGGGGAGATGTAGGATAGTGTAAATAATGTATTTAATAGAGTCAGAGACTTCATGGGGAGATGTAGGATAGTGTAAATAATGTATTTAATAGAGTCAGAGACTTCATGGGGAGATGTAGGATAGTGTAAATAATGTATTTAATAGAGTCAGAGACTTCATGGGGAGATGTAGGATAGTGTAAATAATGTATTTAATAGAGTCAGAGACTTCATGGGGAGATGTAGGACAGTGTAAATAATGTATTTAATAGAGTCAGAGACTTCATGGGGAGATGTAGGATAGTGTAAATAATGTATTTAATAGAGTCAGAGACTTCAGGGGAGATGTAGGATAGTGTAAATAATGTATTTAATAGAGTCAGAGACTTCATGGGGAGATGTAGGATAGTGTAAATAATGTATTTAATAGAGTCAGATACTTCATGGGGAGATGTAGGATAGTGTAAATAATGTATTTAATAGAGTCAGAGACTTCGGGGGAGATGTAGGATAGTGTAAATAATGTATTTAATAGAGTCAGAGACTTCATGGGGAGATGTAGGATAGTGTAAATAATGTATTTAATAGAGTCAGAGACTTCATGGGGAGATGTAGGATAGTGTAAATAATGTATTTAATAGAGTCAGAGACTTCATGGGGAGATGTAGGATAGTGTAAATAATGTATTTAATAGAGTCAGAGACTTCATGGGGAGATGTAGGATAGTGTAAATAATGTATTTAATAGAGTCAGAGACTTCATGGGGAGATGTAGGATAGTGTAAATAATGTATTTAATAGAGTCAGAGACTTCACACCCAGATGTACATAGTGTAACAAATGTACAATAGAGTCACACCCTTCACACCCCCACCCCTCACACCCCCAATAACCCCCCCACACACCCTCACAGACTTCATGGGAGATGTAGGACACCCCAACACAACACACCTAACACAGTCAGAGACTTCATGGGGAGACCAAGGTAGTGTAAATCAATGCAGCTGTCGGCAGCTGCTTCCACCTCTGCTGCAGATGTCAGGGCTGTATCCAGAGTTAGGAAAGTTAAGAAATTTTGATGTCACTTTTGGGTGACGGGTGTGCTATAACTGTAAAGAAATTGCTCTTTTGTGAATACATTTGATGGTTATGTGTATGTTTTGGTCAACTGAAGGCGTTGTGATTTTGTGCTTTAAAATCCACTTATTTTGAGGTTTAGCCATCGTGTCCCACTGTGAGATTCACATTCCTGTGGTGTCAGTCTCACTTGAACTAGTCTCCGCAACACTTATGTGATGTCAGTGAGATGTGTTTAAATCTTTATTTGAAGTGTGTGTTGTAAGCGTTTCTCACCCTCCTTCCTCAAGGATCACCATTGAATGAGGACAGCTCATCAGTGTCGATAATCTAACAGCGTTTGTGTCCCCTCAGTGGTTGTGACAGAATTAAAGACATGAACGGGAGAAGGAGATCCCTCGGCGTATCCACATCTCACTCTCAGCAGTGTTTGCATCATTAGATGGTAGCGAAGGTTTCAAGTCTTCTCTCACATCGCTCTTATTCCTCAGTGAAGTCTCAGAGTGAGCTGATTCACAGGGCACCACCGTCCAATGCAGAGATCATGGCCTGGTGATTCATGAGGCCAGAACGCACAAGTGTGAATATGGGATTCGTTCTCTCTGCAGGTGGTTGGACATCTCCTGAGATGAAAGTAAATGGCATTGAGGATAGGAGAGATGTGGCCATATTCCCTCACTTAACTTTACTCTTCCTGGAACCTGTCAGCGATTAACCTATCACAGGCACGTCTCCCACCTCTCCCTTCCTCTATCGCGTGACCGTGCTCATACTGACCCTCAGCAGCCTCCTGAGGTTCCTGGGCCTCCAGATCTTCATCATCCGATGAGCTCTCATCCTCCTCCAGTTCATCCTCAGACAGGGGTCTCACCTCTTTGCATTGCCAGATGGTGAAGGGGGCAACACACTGTGGGAAACCCTGTCAGGAGTGTATTGGAGTGAGCCACCTGAGTGATCCAAGCATCTGAAATGCATCTTCAGAAGCCCTGTGGTCTGCTCTATAAGGGAGCGGGTGGAGCTGTGAGCAGCGTTGTACCTCTCCTTGGACCGACTCTGGAGGACAATGCACTGGTGTCATCAGCCAGCGTTTCAGTGGCCGCCCCTTTTCCCCAAGCAGCCAACTCTGCAGACACACAGGCCCCTCGAAAACCTCAGGCACCTGGGAGTGACTCAGGATGTAGGAGTCATGGCAACTCCCAGGGTACCGTGCACAAACGTGCAGTATGTGCTTCTGGTGATCACACACCCATTGATTGTTGATGGAATGGTAGCCCACGCGGTTTATAAACATTAGGGGCTGCTGCCATGGAGCCCGTATAGCCCCACAGGGACAGCCTATTGTACCCTGTACTGTAGGGAAGCCTGAGATAGCGGTGAAGCCAGTGAATATTGCAGCTGGGCTATCTTCATCCAGAACAAAGCTGACACAATGATGGGCCTTCCTGTAAAGGGCAGCTGTGACCTCCTTTATACATCAATGTGTTGCAGACTGAGAGATGCCACACAGGTCCCCTGTTGATCCTTGGAAGAAACCAGATGCAAATGAATCGAGTGCTGTGGGCACCTTCAAAGCCACTGGCAGGGGATGCCCTCTTACTCCATGTGGGGTGTCAGAATAGTGTGAACCTAGAGCCTGTTGTGACCTAGAATGGGGTAGTGGTATTGTTGCTAGACTGGTAATCCTGAGATCCAGAGTAATGCTCTGAGGATGGGGATTTGAATCCCACCAGTGCCGGTGGTGAAATTTGAAATCAAGAAAAATCTGGAGTTAACTGTCTAATTATGACTATGAAACCATTGCTGATTGTTGTAAAAACCCATCTGCTTCACTAATGTCCTTTAGGGAAGGAAATCTGCTGTCTTTATCTGGTCTACATGTGACTCCAGACCTACAAAAATGTGGTTGACACTTAATATGCCCCCCCAACAAGGGCAATTAGGGATGGGTAGCCAACAACACCCACATCCCATGAATAAATAAAAAAACTCCTGTGAACAGTTTTGGTCCCCTTATCTAAGGAAATATGTACTGGTATTGGAGGCAGTCCAGAGAAGATTGATCCTGGGGATGGAGAGATTTTCTTATGAGGCAAGGTTGAGTAGGTTGGGTCTGTACTCATTGGAGTTTAGAAGAATGAGAGGTGACCTTATTGAAACATATAAGATTCTTAGGGTACTTGACAGGGTAGATGCTGAGAGGTTGTTTCCCCTTGTGGGAGAGTCTAGGACCAGAGGGCAGAATCTCAGAGTAAGGGCTCATCCATTTAAGACAGAGATGAGGAGGAATTTCTTCTCTCAGAGGGTAGTGAATCTGTGGAATTCTTTACCGCAGAGGGCTGTAGAGGCTGGGTCGTTAAATATATTCAAGGCCGAGATAGACAGATTTTTAATCAGTAAGGGAATCAGTATGGGGAAAAAGCAAGAAAGTGGAGTTGAGGATTATCAGATCAGCCATAATCTCACTGAATGGCGGAGCAGCCTCGATGGGCCGAATGGCCTACTTCTTCTCCTACATCTTTTGGTCTTCACAAAGAATGTGGCATATGTGAGCTCAGGACAAGTACAGATGTGCCTGGCATTGTCTTTCACTCATTTGTAAATAGGAGACTCTTCGACAATAAAGCCTAGGCCTGGCAATTCATCCCCGTTGCCTGGGTCTCTCCTCTTGACCACGCTCTGACTCCCCTTGACCATGTCCCTTAGACAGAGCCTCCTGCTGGTGCTGTGTTTGGTGTCACCTGCTCCCTCCTCCATTGCATTCAGACCCTGACAAAGGCAGCATTGAGCCCTGGGTCTTTTTTTTGTTTTTATTCATTTATAGGATGTGGCCTTAGCTGGCTGGGCCAGCATTTATTGTCTATCCCTAGTAGCTGTTGTTCAGGGCCATTTAAGAGTCAACCACATTGCTGTGGGTCTGTAGGCCAGACCAAGTAAGGACAGCCTATTTCCTTCCCTAAAGGGCATTGGTAAACCAGGTAGGCTTTTACAACAATTGACAATGGTTTCATCAGCATTATTAGACTTTTAATTCCAAATTTTTATTGGATTGAAATTTCACAACCTGCTGTGGGGAGATTTGAACCCTGGTCCCCAGAGCATTACCCTGGGTCTCTGCATTACTAGTCTAGCAACAATACCATTACTCCATCACCTCCCCTAAATCCATAACTGCCTTTGTCTTCACTCTGAAAGGAAACATTGAAGACATTAATGATTCAAGGGGCACGAAAGTGAAGTCCAGAAGATGTCACGTTTGGAGACTGTAAGGGCCCATAGTTTTTTCTGCCCCATTTTAATGGTGGCTGATATCACCTTGTCCCTGAGTCACTGGCACACACTTCGAGGTGACCAAGATGGCGTCACAGATATGTAACATCTTGAGACCGGCGTGGGAGGCTAAGGTTTAATTGAGGCAAGTGACCCAACCTAGCATAGCTCCAATCTCAGACGTGGCATATTAATGACCAATCCATTGCTCGTGGTCAATGAGTGGATGCCCTTTGACCTGTTAGGAGTGTCAAATCTGGTGAACACGTGACAGGCCTTCATTGATGGAATACTATATATAAAAACATAGAAACTAGGAGCAGGAGTAGGCCATTCGGCCCTTCGAGCCTGCTCCATCATTCATTATGACACAGCTGTGCCTCCTTCACAATTGCCTGCATTCACAAGGAGGTCTCCCTCCTTTCTCTCTAAGCAGACTCCTGCTCACTCCGATGGCAACAAGTCAGAGGGCGACCCCAGAAAGGCCCAGTCATGTTCGCCCTTCCCCCTCACAGCCATTCCACAGCCTTCCCTCCCCCTTGCCCACCTTGTGTTCATCGTTCTCACCCTCGCCTCGCAGGCCACCCCCTGTCAAAGTGCTAGTTTCTGAAAGTGGGAGTTCTGCCTGACTACCACCGCACAAGCGGTGTCCTTGTGGACAAGTGTCTCAGTCACCGGGAGGAGCAGATCCCTGCACTCCCCAACCCCCAGCCGCAGTACTGGTCACTGTCTGAAGGTGGAGGCCTGCCTGACCTCTACAGCACAGCGGTGTCCTTTGGGACAACATAGGCTAAAGGGCAGGAGCAGAGCAACCCTACAGGCCCGGCTGTGTGGTGTTCAGCGCAACCCGGCTAGCCCAGAGCTCTGGCAGCTAGGCTCTGCACGTGGCACTCGCCTCCAAGTTACCAGAGAGCTGAGGTCCGACTTGTGCATGTCGCTCCTTCCCAAACGGGTTTGATGCCGATGTAAGTTCCCGCTGGAGTGATGCGAGACTGGAAGGCGTGGCGAGGTTCTGGTGAGCAGCTGCTTTAATGAGCGTTCACAAGGTGTTAATGAGTGTAAAAGGCGTTCACGCCACCAGTCGGCGGGATGGAGGACCCACCATAGGAAGCAATGCAAACTGTTTGTACCCGGGCGGATTTCCGACTTTTTGCCTACCGCTGGATTCTTGGCTCCTGCCCACCACGAAACTTGCTGCAGGCAGGATGAGAGAATTCTGCCCTCTCTGTTTATGTCCTTCTTTCTCTGTCTCTGTCTCTGTCTCTCTCTCTCTCTCTCTGTTTCTCTGTCTCTGTCTCTCTCTCTGTATCCCTTTGTCTCTGTCCGTCTCTCTTCCTGGCTCTGCCTCAATAAGAGTAGAAGGAACTTGATCTCCCAGCTTGGACCCAAATCAACACGTGCTCACCATCTGCTCAGCTCAGGAAGCTCCTTGTGACTCACGCTTACATTGAGAGAAGCCGTGGCTTCCCAAGTGGAACTCTCATTGGTGAGTCAGAAGGGTCACTGTTTAAGAATAAAGGCTCACCCATTTAAAACACAGATGAGGTGAAAATTTTTCACTCAGAGAATTGTGAGTCTTTGGAACTCTCTTCCTGAAAAGGTGGTGGAAGCAGAGTCTTTGAATGTTTTTAAGACAGAGGTGGATAGATTCTTGATAAGCAAGGGGCTGATAGGTTATCGGGAGTAGGCAGGATGAAGATTTCAGGTTACTATCTGATCAGCCATGACCTTATTAACTGGCGGAGCAGGCTTGAGGGGCTGAATGGCCTACTCCTGCTCCGTGTTTGTTTGTTCATAAGGTTCTGGATTCAAGGTCCCACTAAAGAGACCTGACCACATCATCTGGGCTGATACTTCTAGTGCAGCACTGAGAGAGAGCTGCATTGTCAGAGGTTCTACTTTTAGATGTGACATTTTAAACCAAGGCCCCATCTACTCTCACAGGTGGATGTAAAAGATCCAACAGCCACTAACTCAAAGAAGTAGTCATATCCAGCACGAAGGAAGGTGGTTGTGGTTGTTGGAGGTCAGTCATCTCAGCTCCAGGACATCACTGCAGGAGCTCCTCAGGGTAGTGTCCTCGGCCCAACCATCTTCAGCTGCTTCATCAATGACCTTCCTTCCATCACAAGGACAGAAGTGGGGATGTTCGCTGATGATTGCACAGTGTTCTGTTCACAATATATACCAACGATTTGGATGAGGGAACCAAATGTAATATTTCCAATTTTGCTGATGGCACGAAATCTGATGGGAATGTGAGTAATGAAGAAGATGTTAAGAGACTTAAAGGTGATTTAGACAGGTTGAGTGAGAGGGCAAATACATGGCAGGCGCAGTATAATTTGGATATGTGTGAAGTTATCCACTTTGGAAGGAAAAACAGAATAGCAGAGTATTATTTAAATGCTGATAGATTGGGAAATGTTGATGTACAAAGGGATCTGGGTGTCCTTGTACACCAATCACTGAAAGCCAGCATGCAGGTACAGCAAGCAGTTAAGAAGGCAAATGGTGTGTTGGCCTTCATTGTGAGAGGACTTGAGTACAGGAGCAAGGATGTCTTACTGCAGTTGTACAGGGGCTTGGTGAGACCACCCCTGGAATATTGCGTGCAGTTTTGGTCCCCTTCCCTAAGAAAGGATATACTTGCCATAGAGGGAGTGCAGCGAAGGTTCACCAGACTGATTCCTGGGATGGCAGGATTGTTGTACAAGGAGAGATTGGGCCGACTAGGCCTGTATTCACTGGAGTTTAAAAGAATGAGAGGGGATCTCATTGAAATGTAAATAAGTCTGACAGGGCTGGACAGACCAGATGTAGGGATGGCATTTCCTCTGGCTGGGGGGGTCTAGAACAAGGGGTCACAATCTCAGGATACAGGGTAGACCATTTAGGACTGAGATCAGGAGAAATGCCTTCACTCAGAGGGTGGTGAACTTGTGGAATTCTCTACCACAGAGGCTGTGGAGGCCAATATATTTAAGAAGGAAATAGATAGATTTCTAGTCTCTAAAGGCATCCAGGGGTATGGGGAGAGAGGGGGAGTGCGGCGTTGAGATAGAGGATCAGTCATGGTCGTATTGAATGTTGGAGCAGGCTTGAAAAGCCAAATGACCTACTCCTGCTCCTACTTCCTACGTTTCTATGTTCAGCACCATTCGCGACTCCTCAGATACTGAAACAGTTCCTGTCCAAATGCAACAAGACCCGGCCAATATCCAGGCTTGGGCTGACAATTGGCAACTAACATTGGCACCACACAAGTGCCAGGCAATGACCATCTCCAGCAAGATAGAATCTTACCATCTTCCCCTTGACATTTAAAGGCATTACCATCGCTGAATCCCCCACTATCAACATCCTGGGGATTACCATTGACCAGAAACTGAACTGGACTATTCATATAAATACTGTGGCTACAAGAGCAGGTCAGAGTCTGGGAATCCTGTAACTCACCTTCTGACTCCCCAAAGCCTGTCTACCATCTACAAGGCACAAGTCAGGAGTGTGATGGAGTACTCCCCACTTGTCTGGATGACTGCATCTCCCACAACACTCAAGAAGCTCGACACCATCCAGGACAAAGCAGTCTGCTTGATTGGTACTACATTCACCACCTTAAACATTTACTCCCTCCACCATCAACGCACAGTAGCCGCAGTGTGTGTACCATCTACAAGATGCACTGCAGGAATTCACCAAGGCTCCTTAGACAGCACCTTCCAAACCCATGATAAGGGTAGCCAGCAACATCCACATCCCATGAATGAATAAATAGAAAGAGCAGGTACGTTCTCCCAGTTTGTTCATTGGCTACATAAGAATGCCCATGACGAGAAAGTAAATAGACTTTGAGGCCCCATGAGGATGTGAAAGTTACTATGTAAATGCAAGTCTTTTCTATACTTTGAATTTAGCTGGTAAAGGAAAATCACACATGGGTGTCCAAGGCAGTTGACCTGCTATTGTCCACTTTACAGCCCCTCCCCCTGCAGAGGGATAACACTCCCTGAATGTTGTTCATTCATCTCGGGATGTTTCATTACATTAACAGTGCTCCATAAATGCCAGCTGTTGTTGTCAGTGAAAGTTTGGGCAGACCCCTGCTGTGTGACGAGGCACTTACTGTGTAAAATGCTTTTTTTATCAGTGTGACTTCAGTTAGTACAACAACCCATGCAGACCCAAAGGCAATGGGGAAGAGAATGTAGAGTGTGGTTTGGAAGCAGAGGCTGCGGATGTGAGGTTTTGTGGTTTGAGAGGCAGCAGGAATGTCACAGAGAACTCTCAGATCATATCACCATTGTTTCTGTAAGAAAATGAAAACAAGTTACACCACAAAAGTATCAGGACTTTTAACTTTGATCAGCAGGGACGGGGTATGGGGACTTTATATGCAAGAGAGTGTGAAAACAAAATGTAGAACTCTACAAAAAAATCTCATCTTTGATAATCACTGCAGATGATCAGCTGCCTCATATCACTGTAGCTCTAGCTGCCTCAATGAATGGAGATATCATTAAAGGCATTACGTTTCCCAAAATCTCGAAAGCATCTTCATATCTAAGCCGGCATGTATTCACTTTAGAAAGTCACTCAGTCGTATCAAACCTCTTACAGCCATTGAGGAATGTGGGAATTTCTAGATTAAGAATAATGTCTATCTAGTCCTCTTTCTACCATTCTGTGGGGGTATTCACCAGAGGTGACCATGATTAATCACAGCGATCAATCCCTATCAATGAGCCTAGAACAGACCCAGATGTGACGCGAGGGAAACTCCCCCTCGCTGGAGAACATGTGACAAACATCAGTCCAAAGTTATCTGTTCTTCAAACACATGCCTCACCCACCAGACTCACATGATGATGACCCATCTGTAGTAGGGAGTGTTTATGGATGGGATGTACTAATGTAGATGAGGGAGATGATGATGATGAAGTACCACCAACAGCACTCATTCATGTGCTAGGTTCTCTCTCTCTCTGTCATGTTGGAATCATGTCTAGGAGCTATGTGCCTACTCTGTAACCTATTAGGATGTAGCACTATTAAACAGGTGTTAAGCAGATACCAGAGTATGTCTACAGCCTGACTTAGAAAGAAGTCCCACGTCCACAGTCCAAGAAAGAAGATAAATCTCCCAACACCATGCACAAGGAAGTCAAGGCTAATGGAGTATGAGGAGTATGGAGTTAAGTGTTGATGAAGAAGCCAATTTGTATTCAGTTTTAGATTATTCACAGAATGAAACATCACAAGTGTATATCTCCTCTCTCTACTCCCACACCAGTGTCAATAAGTGTCTCTTTATATGTGCTAAGGTAATCATCCAATCATTGTCCTTCACTTGTATACTTCACCTTAATTTATACAATTAACGCTAAGGACACCATCATATCAGCCTTCAATGATCTTTTAATGGCAGAACAGACTCAATGGACTGAATGGCCTAATCCTGCTCCTATTTCTTATGTTCTAGAGTTCTTAGTACTTTTTCAAGGTCAGCTAGAGATGGGCACCAAATGTTAGCCTTTTCAATGACACCTGAATCCCAAAGGTGAACAATAAAGAGTTATAAGGAGAATCCTTCAACTTGCTGCTTGGTGGAAACTCCTGTTCCAGATTTGTCCCATCTCCCCTCTGGACTGTTCAGTCACACACCAGGCATGGGTTCTGGGCTCTGAGTGTTGGAAGGCTATTTAACCAAGGGATACTTCACCTCTGATCCCAACTCTCTTTCAGCTGATACATGTAGTTTCCAGCCAAGAGATCCTATTGGAATGGGATTCCCAATCTTACTTTCCTCTTCTCCATCCAATGGCACTGAATCCAATTGCAGTAACCCTCAGATTGGCAACTCAATATAGATAATAGAAATTAGACCCGGAACCTTCCGGAAGTTAGCACTGAGGAAAAATGTATTTGAATTTTAGATAAATTAACTTTTCACTCAACCCAGGTACTAACCTCAAAATATAAGCTTGATAACCTTTGGCAGCCTTCTGTCTTCTGTGAGATGATGGTTTGGGCTGTGGTGACCAGCTCTCTGTTAGGCATCGCCTGTTGTGGTTCAGGAACCTCACTCTGGCATGGCAGTCTCTGCCGCATTCGCTGCAGAGGAAGACGATGGGCTAAGAAGGCGCATGATTCACTGGCCTCTGCTTTCTCTGGGACCTCTTCTTGGCCAGCTAGGCTTTCCATTTCTGCTCACCTCTTCCATTGCCCTTCCAAACAGCCAGCCTGCAGAGTTCACAGCCGTCAGTGACCGTCTCCCGGTTGCCAGTGACAATGTCCGCCATCTTGGTATGTTGCTTGCAGGTGTCCTTGTAGCGGGGGTATGGACACCCAGGAGGTCATGACCTAGTGCCCAGTTCACCATATGGATCGTCTTTGGGTATACAGCTGTGATCCATCCAATGAACACTGGCCAAGCCAGTGCAGATGTCATGGCCTTAGTAACGAATGTGTCCTGATGGAATTAGCACACACCAGGACGTCCAAGTTGATGACATTGTCCTGTTAAGACATGTTGAGGTGACATCTCAGAAGTATATGCTTGTAGTTCCTGGAATAAAGAAGGTTGGATTGGCGATTGTTGGATGAAGGGGCTCTCAGGATCACAGAATTGTTACAGTACAGAAGGAGGCTATTAGCCCATCATGTCTGCACTGGCTAATGATAGAGGGGAACATAACCTTACAATCAAAGCCATTTCACAGCAAAGTTTTGAAATGCTTCCTCATGCAAAGCATGTGAAAGTATGGAACTCTCCCACTAAATAACAAGAGGTACTCGTTCAATTAATCATTCGGATCTTGAAAGTGATGGATTTTTTGTTAGACAAGCACATGAAGGAATATGGAGCCATGTTAAGATACACACCAGCCATGATCTCACTGAATGTTGGAACAGGCCTGAGGGGCTGAATAGCCTCCTTTTGTTCCTGAGGAGTTAGTCACAGGAGTTACAGTCAGAGGAGGTAGAAGACAAGCGAAGAAGCAGGAAACAGTGAAGGCCTGGAAATGGAGGGATAGAAAGATTGAGGCGGGGATCCGCTGCCCCCTGCAGGAGGGTGAGGAGGGAGACGGTCAGGCCTGAAGATTTGGTGGGCTGGCTTCCGGTCTGATACCGGACATCTTCCTGCCTCTGCTGGAAGCGTGAAACAAAAACAGGAAATGCTGGAAAAACTCAGCAGGTCTAACTGTGTCTGTGGAGAGAAAAAACAACAAGAGTTTACAGTTCAAGTCCTTCTGACTCTTCTTCAGAGCTAAAGAGGAGTAAAAATAGAATGAAATTTATGCTGTGTAGGAGGGGGGTAGAGCAGGTAAAGGCTGGATAGAAGGCCAGGGATAGGTGGAGGCAAAGGCGAGATTGATGAAGATGCCATGAACAGAAGGACAAAGGGGTGTTAATGGTAGTGGTAAGGGCTAAAGGAGGTGCTGATGGTGGCATTAAGGATAGAAGGCAGAATGTGGTAGTAGCAGGACCAAGGTAAGCACTCTGGAAAGAACAACATGAACAAGTGACAGATGGCCTGAGTTGGGGGGATGAGGGAGAGATGGAAAATGAGAAAAGATTGACTCTAGGCCGGCTTCCTGATGTGTGGCTGGGAAAACTGTACAGACTACGTGTCAGCTTGGGGATGGGGGTGCGGTGAAGGGGTCAGTTTGGGGGTGTGGGGGGCAGTCCTTCAGTCTGCACTAACCTGTGCATGATCAAAGGCATGAACATGGGACGAGGTGTTGACCCCCATGGACCCCCTCTCCCAACAACCCCCACCCTTCAAGACCTCCCTTCCCCACCACCAAACAGTACTTGCCTTTTCCCTCCATGCTCATGGGGCTCGGGGCTGGGGGGGCAGTGGGTGGTGGTGGGTTGGGTGTCATACCGACAACAGCCATTGGCTCCTCTGTGGCATTGTCAAGTGCAAGAGCTGCTGGCCTCTGATTGGCCTTCAGTCCTTGGTGGGGCAGGAAGCCGCCTTCTGGGGTCCTCAGTCTGGAGGAAGGCCTGCTGCTGCCCACTGAACTGCCTGATGTGCAAAAGATATAGTGGGCCTTCCGCTCGAGACTCAGCGCGAGTGTCTCATCGCTTTCCCAGGCAGTGACCAAGACACCGCCGAGAATGGAAGATTCTACCCTGAGAGGTGGAGAAGAAGGTCACGATTCTCCAGGATGGAGATGGAGAGTTTGACTCCGTGGTGGAACAGAGCTGGAGATGTAGAAGTGTCACAACAAATCCTTTCATACAGCACCTTTCAAACATCTTGCACTTCACAGGAACGAAATCAAACAAAAATCAACACTTGTGTTAAAGAAAGGGGAACATTAGGGACAGGCGACCAAATACTGGGAAGAAGAGTCAAAGAGGGAGCAAGAGGCAGAGAGGTTTAGGGAGGGAATTCCAGGGTTTAGGTCCCTAAACAGCTAAAGGCTTGGTCACCAGTGACGGAGCGAAGGAAGGGAGTGATGAGCAAGGTGGCTGGAGGAGATCAGGGAGGATGGAGGAACGAAGAGGTGACAGGATGGAGCAATGGGGAACTTGTGAAGTCGAAGTGACCTTTCTTGCTTTTTATTTCCTCTCGCTGGGCCAAGGCTGAGTCCACTGCTGAGCGCAGAACGAAATCATACAGATTGAGATCATTCCCACGTTACAACCCTGCTGAGTTAGCTGATGGGAATTTTATTGTGAGGGAAACTGCTTGATTGCAAGAAGGCGACCTCAAAGTTCCCCTAGTCTATGGTGGTTTTATTATTGCTGTTCATTTTGAAGAGCGGCTCAAATGTGAGTCATTATTCCTGTAAATATGAATGTGTAAAGATTAGTTCAATGTCCTGGGTGTCAGTTTGGCACTGAGGGGCTTGATGATTATTTCAAAAAGGTGCAGGCTATTGGGATTTGCTCCAAAAATTCCAGTTGCCTTACCTTGGCCTCACTGCAGTCCAAGTGAGTAAAGGCAATTTTTATTCTCTAAGCATCTGAGATGGAAATTTTCCACCTCCAGGCAAGAACTTGCATCTCGATCACTTCGCAAACCTGTGGGTTCAACAGATGCTAGTAATGGTTTATACCTCATCTTGACCCAACTTTCGTTATTTTACTTGTTCCATTATTACTTCCTGTTTCATTTCAGCATCATCCCTTGTCCCATTGTTACAACAATGTGAGGAGGGGTAAAAATGACTCCCTTATTTATACCACTCCAAATCTGACCAAATTAAGGTTTTTCTGTGAAATTAGTGAGGATATGCTTTGCCAGTACTGCAGGAGTCCTACTATGTATGCTTTCAAATTATAAAGAATTAGACAGCCAGGTTTTCTGATTTTAAACAAAGAGCAAGGTAAGTTTATTGACACTACTTCCCAAATTAAAAAAAACAGGTAAATTGCAACCACTATTGAAATGTCACACAAATTCCCTGGACCCACACACACACACACACATTAGTACAGATGGTAGAGTAAGTGGATAGGTTTAAAGATATTTTATAGTTTCGTGTGAAAATAAACAATCAAAGGAATTATGTGGTTAACTGTCCTTTGGTTGGTTCTGATGTGGCTGTTTTGTTCCGTTGTCTTGCTGGGTGTAGTTGTATGCAGCAGATTCCAAGACTTTGGTTTTCAGTATATTTCTCTTCTCAGGATGGTTACTTTACAAATCCAGAAGCAATAGTTTCAAGAGAGAGAGAGAGAGAGAGAGGGAGACAGAGGGGAGAGCTTTCTTGCAGTTTTTCAGTACAGCAACCTGACCTCTCCTTGCGATCTCTCTGGTTTGGTAAAACAGTTCTTAAGAACCCTGTTGGCTGTATATTCCAGAGGAATTCGATTACCGTGTCTGTTGCAGTCACTGTTTTGCATTCTGATGTCTCATCCCAGAAGCTTTTGAAGAGTTTCAAGATAGGATGGAATCGTCCCAGACTTGTACAAACTGTGGTAGCGGGTGGGAAAAAAATTTGCGTTACCTGCTGGCTTTAAAGACAGCTTCACACGCCATATCACCTCATTCCTGCCTCGTCAATTATGCAGACACAGGAAATGCACCATTTTGCTGGTGGGCAGCCTCCCATTTGCCCATCATGCCATTACCTCGCCGCTTTCAGAACCAGGGCACCATATTTAAACTGCAGGCATGTGCACACTTCCCAGTGCTTGCAGCCCAGGGCTGCTTCAGTGAGGACATGGCCCCAAAAGCCAAGAAGCGTACAGCCCCCCCCGATTCAGTGACGCATCCCTGGGATGTCTTCTGGATGCCATGGGGGCTGGCCACGATGTCCTCTAGCCCTGCTCTGGCTGCAGGAAGCCCATCAGTCTCGTCATACCAGCATGGAGGTGATGGCAGTGGTGGTTAGTGTCAATGCTGCACCAAGAGGTTGGCCATCCAGTGCAGAAAGAGGATGAATGATCTCATCCATGCCGCTGGGGTAAGGCAACCATCTCATCTTTCTAAACTCACCCACTCACAAGCCCATCACACACTCACTGGCATCTCACTCACTGCCAGCTCAAGGGACATCACTACTCACTCTCTCACACACACCCTCACATCTCCATCTGGCCTCATCTCCTCTGGAGGCTGCCTCCTCAGACCTCACCCTCTAAAGGCCAGTTGCACAGATCAACATGTGCCCCCCCACACACCCTGGGATACCCTCCTTCCCCAGTACAGCCCTCGTCCTGCAGCCCCTTCCCTTGCCTGAGGCCACTTCTCCCCCCTTCCCCAAGCAAGTCCTAGCCCTGCAGCCATTGAAAAGCCAACCACGCCTTACGGCTGGTCCGGTGGGTAGAGACCTGCCCATGAACCCCCCTAAAAGTGATGTGGTGCTGCCTGTGGAGTCTGGAGCTGGTGACTGTGAGTGCTGCCTGAAGCAAGGTCGGCAAACAAACCTCAAAGTCCCGAGTGGAGTGCAGATTGTCAGATGCATGTTGCTGAAACATGCAGACGTGCCTGGATGGTCCAGCGTGAGGGGGTGATTCTAGCCAGCGGGGCTTATAATGAGATGCTAAAGTATTGAAATTAGGCTCCTGACAGTGGGAATCACGGCCTCGCCCTTGACAGGTGGAGAGGACGATCACAACCTGGTTTCACGATGACGTGAAACTGATTCTTGGCCATGTCAGCACATTGCTCCCCCTCCCCCCCAAACCCCACCCTCCACACTCCCCACCCCGCCCGCCATGGTGCCCGGTGCCAATGAGGGTAGAAAATTCCAGTCATAGTGAGAAAGCCAACAGGAGATGGGGACTTTCACGCTCCTTGGGCAGGGATCGGGGGGGGTGGGGTGGTAGGGGGATTGTGTGCCTCTTCCCTTTTCATCCCACTTGGGTGGAATGCAAGTTGCATACCCTGGTTGGCTAGCAGTCCTCCATTGTCTTAATGAGATTACAGTCTGTTGGTTCTTAAAATCCAGCCAGAAAAAGGAGAATTAAAAATATATCTTTCTTTAAATTAAAAAAAAAACACATCCTCATAACACCACCTCTCCTGCCCTCCACTCTATCTGACCTTCGCTTTGCCACTTTACAGCCACCAGACCCTTTCCCTGCCTCTGCCGACTATTTCCAGCATTTTCTGTTTTATTCCTGATTTCCAGCATCTATGATAGGTTAGAGTGTAAATGGGCTTTGACAGAGATTAAAGGGGCAAACTCGAGTCCATGACAGCTCACGATGGGCTAAACATTGATAAAGAGGAGTCTTTAGAATGGCTGCCCGCATTTTAGAACCAGACTGGGTGAAATGTAGCCCAGGATGCTGAGGGAGATGACAGTGGAATTTGCAGGAGCTCTGGCAATAATTTCCCAATCTTCTTCAGATTCAGCAGTGCTGCTGGAGGACTGGGGTAATTGCAAATATTGCATCCTTGTTCAAAAAAGGCTGTAAAGGTAAACCCAACAACCACAGGCTAGTTTGCTTAACCTCAGTGGTGGGGAAGCTTTGAGAAACGATAATCTGGACCAAGATTAACAGTCACTTGGTCAAACTTGAGTGAAGAAACAAAATCCAGCAGATGTTTATTAAAGGGAAGTTGGGTTCAACTGACTTGCCGAAGTATTTTTGATGAAGTAACGGAAAGGGCTGATGAGGGTAATGCAGCTGAGGTGGTGTGGATGGACTTCTCAAACTTTAACCTTGTTGAAGTCCCACATAACAGGCTTGTCAGCAAAGTTGAAGCCCATGAACTAAAGGAACAGAGACAGCATCGGTACAAAGTTGGCTGAGTGGCGGGAACCTGAGTAAGTGGTGAATGGTCGGTTTTTGGACTGGAGGAAGATTTGTAGTGGAGCTCCCCAAGGGATTAGGTCCCCTACTTAATTAACATCAACCATATCAATGATCTGGACTTGGGCGTACAGAGCACAATTTCAAAATTTGCAGATGACCCAAAACTTGAACGCATTGAGATAAAAAATGTCAAGTATTGGGAAAACTCAGCCGGGCATCGGTGTGGTAAGAAACAGAGTTAACGTTTCCAGTCCGTTTGACTCATCTTCAGAGCATCTCCACGGGTGCTGCCTGCTCTGTTGAGTTTCTCCCTGCACTTTCTGTTTTTGTTTCAGATCTACAGCATCCACAGTATTTAGCATTTGATTTGGACAGATTGTGAACTGTGAGGAGGGATGACTTCATTGTGTGGGCTTCAAGAGGATGTAGACAGGCTGGTGCAATGGGCAGGCAAGTGGCAGATGAAAATTAATGCAGATGAGTGTGAACTGATTCATTTTGGTAGAAAGAATGCAGGGCGACAGTTTAATCTAAAGGGTAAGAGTCTAAAGGGGCTGCAGGAGCAGAAGGACCTGAGGAAATATGTTCACAAACCCCTGAAGGTGACAGGACAGGGTCAGAAAGTGGTCAAGAAAGGCATTCGGGATCCTGGACTTTTTACATAGGGGCAGAGAGCACAAAGGTAAGCAAGTCATGATGGCCCTTTATGAAACACTGGATCAGTCTCAACGGGAATATTTAGTCCAGTTGTGGGGCATTGCATTTGAATAAAGGTGCGAAGGTTTTAGAGAGGGGGTAGAAAAACTGTATGAGAATGGTTCCAGGGATGAGGGATTGCAGTTACATATTTAGGTTGGAGAAGTTGCTCCTGAGAGAAAAGAAGGTTAGGGGGAGATTTGATTGAGATTGTATCATGAGGGGCCTGGACAGAGCTGGGCCAGCATTTAATGCCCATCCCTAATTGCCCTTGAGAAAGTGGTGGTGAGCTGCCTTCTTGAACCACCTGTTCATCCCAACTTCTGACCTTATGATGGAAGGAAGGTCATTGATGAAGCAGCTAAAGATGGTTGGGCCCAGGACTGAGTAGATAGGGAGAAACTGTTCCCATTGGTGGGAGGATCAAGAACTAGAAGGCACAGATTTAAGGTAATTGGCAAAAGAAGCAATGGCAACATGAGGAAAAGGTTTTTCACACAGCGAGTGATTAGGAACTGGAATGCACTGTCTGAGAGTGTGTTGGAGGCAAGTCAGCCAAGGCTTTCTATAGAGAATTGGATAATTATCGGAACAAAGAAAAATGACAGTCTATGGGGAGAGGCCAGGGAGTAAGACAAGGTGAGCTGCTCCTGTAGAGAGCTGGCAATGAGATAACAGGCCAAATAGCCTCCTACTGTATTATATTTTGCAATTCTATGTTACAGCACAAATGTACATGGAGTGTGTGAACAGAGATTAAACACTCTATCAATCTCTGTTTTGAATATACTTAACAACTCAGGTCCCTCCAGGTGGCAGGGGAGGTGGATAAGGTGGTAAAGAAAGCATATGGAGTGCTTTCCTTTATTGGATGAGGTATTGAATACAAAGTCAGGGATGTAATGATGGGACTGACTGTATAAAACACTGGTTAGGCCACAGCTGGAACTGTGCGGACATAATTGCTCTGGAGAGAATATAGAGGAGGTTTACAAGAATGTTGCCAGAGCTTGAAAATTGCAGCTATGAAGATTGGATAGGCTGGGGTTGTTTTCCTTGGAAGTTAGGGGGCTGAGGGATGACCTGAGGTGTACAAGTTTAGGAGGGGTCTAGATAGAGTTTCAAGAGATAGAGAGGTCAATTACCTGGGGGAAAGATTAAAGGTGATTGATAGAAGGGTTAGAGGGGACATGAGGAAGAATATCTTCACCCAGGGGGTGGTGGGTATTTGGAATTTGCTGCCTGGTTTGGTGGTGGAGGCAGAAACATTCAACTCATTTAAAAGGTACCTAGATCTGCACCTAAAGTGCTGTAACCTGACAGACTACAGACTGGCTGCTAGAAGGTCGGATTAGAATGGGCAGCTGGTTTTTATTTTTCTTTTTCGGCTGGCTCAGATACATTGGGCTGAATGGCCTCTTTGTGCTGTAAACATTCTATGGCTGTATGGACTGAGCATCCACAGTTCCCTGTAGTAGAGAATTCCAAGGATTCACAAGTCTGGGTGAAGGAGTTTCTCCCCATCTCTGTCCTAAGCTGCTGGTGGCCTCATTGTGACCTCATGTTCTGGACTCTCCAGCCAGATCTTGGCTGACAGGACCTTGCATTGGCGTGTTGGCCTTTAGCAGAGTGAAGCACCTCAAAGGGGCCGAGTGAAGAATTAAGGGAGATGAGGATAAGGCTTTGAGGAAGTGTTTGAAGGGTGGGGGGGGTGGAGGGCTTATATTGGGAGGGGTTTGCAGAGTGTGTTTTCCAGAGCGATGCACAATCATGTCATAGGGGATAGTAGTATTGTGTAGCACTGTTTCCCCTGATTACCTGTGACTGTGTATTTACCTCTTACTGTTCAGACGCTGAAAGGGTTGTTGTAAGGCCTGCAGAAAAAGAATAGCAACTTTCAGAAGGGAATTAGATAAAACACTTCAAAAGAAAGCATTTGTTAGGCTATGGGGAAAAGGAAGTTTGACTAATTGGATCATTCTTTCATAAAGGCAGCACAGGCACAGTGGGCTGAGTGGCCTTCTTCTGTATTGTACAATTCTACAAACATCTGGGAGCAGTCACTCCCCCCAAGACAGCAGGCATGAGGAGTTCACTAAGACAATTAATAGATTGCTTATGTTCATGATCCATAGGGAAACAACATCAAAGTTATCCCAACTTAACCTCTCAATTACCAATTTTTAACTTGCAAAAATAACATTCTGCATGAAAAAGACACACAATTAGAAGGAGAAGTTTAACTCTCCATCTCTCAAAATCAGCTTGAAACAGTAACCCTGTGGTTCTCTCTCCACAACCCTGTCAGTCTCTTTCTAACACTTTCTGTTTTTATTTCAAGTGTTCCAGCATTAGCAGCTTTTTATTATCACCATTGAAAGTATCTGTTTCTCTAAATTCCTTTCTGTGTAAAAATAGTCACAGGGCACCAAAAACTGTTGACAAACACTAGGGATACTCCAGGTTAATTAGCAAGAAACTTCACATAGCAGAATCAGGCAACGACCATCTCCAACAAGTGAGAATCCAACCATTGCCCCTTGATGCTCAATGACATTACCATCACTGAATCCTCCACTATCAACATCGTGGGGGTTACCATTGACCAGAAACTGAACTAGACTAGCCATATAAATACTATGGCTACAAGAGCAGGTCAGAGGCTGGGAATAGTGCAATGGGTAACTCACTTCCCGACTCTAAAGCCTGTCCACCATCTACAAGACACAAATCAGGAGTGTGATAGAATACTCTCCACTTGCCTGGATGAGTGCAGCTCCCACAACACTCAAGAAGCTGGACACCATCCAGGACAAAGCAGCCCATTTGATTGGCACCCCAACCACAAACATTCACTCCCTCCACCACCGATGCACAGTAGCAGCAGCATGAACCAGCTACAAGATGCACTGCAGCAATTCACCAAGGCTCCATAGACAGCACCTTCCAAATCCACGACCACTACCACCCAAAGGGACAAGGACAGCAGATAGATGGGAACACCACCACCTGGAAGTTCCCCTCCAAGTCATCCACCATCCTGACTTGGAAATATATCGCCGTTCCTTCACTGTCGCTGGGTCAAAATCCTGGAACTCCCTCCCTAACAGCAGTGTGGGTGCATCTACACCACATGGACTGCAGCGGTTCAAGAAGGCAGCTCATCCCCACCTTCCCAAGGGCAACTAGGGATGGGCAATAAATGCTGGCCCAGCCAGCGACACCCACATCCCGTGAATGAATAAAAATAAATCACATGTTGAGCCAACGATTTAACTTTATTTTGGTCGGTATGCTACTTATTGATGATAAAGGGTACGGGATGATTTTTTTTGACAATGGATTTCATCAGACCTCTCTTTACACAAAGCCAGACTGTAAGTATACCGTGTCAATTAGAACCAAATAACCCCATTACATTCTGCAGGTCTCAAACATGTTTGCAGCGGCTGCTTTGTATTTATCTTTGGAAAGGGAACCTGATATTCAGACTGTGCATTAGCAGGAGAGTCACTGATGCGAGCTGTTCTTGGCTGACAGAGTCTGTAAGCACTCAGATTCGATGGCACTGGAAGAGATTTTCCCTTGCATGTCAGCTGGCTGGAGATCAAAGGTGGTTCAGGGAAACGCAAACACAATTCTTTGGCTTTCTCCTCAAAGGAACCACCTGTGTGCCTGTCTGAACATCCTCTCGTGTCACAGGGCCACTTCTGGCGCAGAAGGAGCCCATTCGGCATGTCGAGTCTATGCTGGTTCTGCATGGATCATTCCAGTCAGTCCCATTCTCCCGTGTCGTATCTGTGCGCTTTTTATTTAAACCTGGAATGAAGGCGTCACTGGGCAAGGCTGGTATCTATTGCTCTTGTGAAGCTGGTGGTGAGGGCAGCTGAGAGCCAACCACATTTGCTGTGGGTCTGGAGTCACGTGTAGGCCAGACTGGGTAAGGATGGCAGATTTCCTTCCCCTGAAGGACATTAGGGAACCAGACCATTTTTTTTTTCTGTAAAACAAGGACACAGCTGTTGCATGGTCAGCAATACTAACACCAGCTTTCTATTCCTGATTTGCTTAATTGAATTCTAAGCTGCCATGGGGAATTTGGACTCATGCTACTGGACTGTTAGCTCAGGCTTCCGAGGTACTACACTAGTAACACGACCACTACGCTGCCAGACTCTGCGTGTGTGCGGGGGTGGGGGTGGGGCAGTGCTGTTATTTGAACAGTATGTGTGCTTTGCAGCAGTTTTCTGGCACATTGTGCATGGTTCTCTCTGTAGAGAGAACCATGCACAATGTGCCAGAAAACTGCTGTTAAAAGCCCCAATTGCTGGAGGTTTTATTGCAGTTGTGCATTGATAGCAGCAGGTGCTGATAAGGGGATGTCAACACAGCACTTAGCTCCCGACTCTGATAACCGGATGGATCTCCTTGCTGCATCTCCTCTGGACGGTGTTGGTGTAGTTATTGCGAGGGATGGTTCAGACTCTGCCTGATCAGTCGCCCTTGTCTTTTCACTCTCCAGTGCAGCATCACGCCAGAGCGCTGTGACCACGTCCCTGTTTCAAACGCTCCATTCAAGCTCCTGCTTCCCCATACATCTCCAAAATAAATCAGTCATGAACGACATCTTCGGTAACTGTGTTCCAGTATCGCCCATGGTCTAGCCAGATCAGGAGTCACAACATCATAGAATCTTACAGAGCAGAATGAGGCCATTCGGCCCATTGTGCCTGTTCTGATTCTTTGAAAGAACTATCCAGTTGATCCCACCATCCCCCCCCAACCCTTGCTCTTTCCTCACAGTCCTACCCGATCTTTGCACTCTCCTTTAGCCTTAAGCATCCCCCTCCCCCAAAATACTGGGGGAACCTTGCCGTGTGTGTATGACAATGTGAAACTGGTGATAGCAAACAGCAGCATATTTAACACCTCTCTGACTTCAGTGGAAATAAGTCAGGGGGAGATGTAAGACAGACTTATTATTATCAATTTGACATCCTGGCACAAAGTGACACAGGGTGGAATTTTATGGCTGTGCCCTGGTGGGGATTGGGTTGAGCCGCCCTAAAGCCCATTGTCTTCGGCAGGATCGCTCAGCCAAAATGCTGCGCGTAGAATTGCACCGAATTTTACAATGAAGAAACAGACACGGACACCAACTTGCCTGTGCTGTGATTTATGTTCCACGTGAGGCTCCTCCCAAACTCCTATTCATCTCGCTTCCCCCTCCCACCAACGCCACCACCCCCCCCACCCCCCATCAATACACCCTGCTATCCCTTTCTCCCTGATGTGTTTATCCAGCTTTCCCTTGAGAGCGTCTATACCATTCGCCTCAACCACTCCCTGTGGACGGTGAGTTCCACCACTCTCTGGATAAAGACGTTTCTCCTGAATTCCCTGCAGGATTTATCAGTGATTATGGTGCCTGATCGCTGCCACATGTGAAAACTTATTCTCTTTGTCTACCCTAGCAAATCCTCCCATCACTTTAGAGACTTCTACCAGGTCACACCCTCAGCCTCCTCACTTCTGGAGAAGAAAGGCGCAGCCTGTTCAACCTTTCCTGATAGATGTATCCTTTCACTTCCGATATCATCCATATAATTCTTGCTTGCACCTTTTCCAGTGCCTCTGCATCCTTTCCTGATTATGTGGAAACTGTACCGTAGGCTAAATGTTTCCTAACCAAGGTTCACATAACTGCTTCAATGTATCTTCAGACAGCCAGTAGACCAGGGATATCTCACAGCTAGTGAATATCACGCTGTGTCAGGCTGAGTGGAGGGCAGTTAAGAGTCACATGTAGGCCAGACCAGGTAGGGATGGCCGATTTCCTTCTCTAAAGATCGCCCGTGAACGGAATGGGCTTTGAACGATGATGATAGCTTCATGGTCACCATGGCTGAGACTAGCTTTCAATTCCAGACCTTTAGCTCATTGAATTTAAATTCCACCGGCTGCTGTGGTGGGATCTGAACCCATGAGTCTGGGCCTCGGGATTTCTAGTCGAGCTGCATTACCACTATGTCACCGTGTCCCCCTCAACCCTAACAAAACTGAGCAAGGAGATTTTGGGGGAGGCAAATATGCAAATCATTTACAGCTAGCAGACAGATACATAAAGCAATTCAAAAGGCTAATGGAGTGTCTATCTCAAGAGGGTCTAGATTACATTGCAGAAGGGGGTCCTTGCTTCAGTTGGACAGAGCATCGGTCAGAGGCCACCTGGAACACTGCAGCCACACCTAGACACCTCATCTTAGGAGGGACTTGTTGATCTTGAAAAGAGGGGATGCAGCACAGAGTCACTAGGATAAAACTGAGGGTTATTTTACCAGGACAGGTTGTACAAACTAGGCTTGTATCCCCCTGACCGTAGAAGATCGAGGGTTTGATCCAATTGAGATGTTTAAAATGCTAAAAAGATACAATAGGGTGGATACTATTTCCTCTGGTGAGGGCAAAGTCCAGAACCAGAGAGCAAAGAAACAAAATCACGGATAACGTCACTTCCTCACGGAGTGGATAGTGGAAATCGGGAATTGACTCCGACAAAAACATGTAGATGCTGGGGAATTTTTGAAAACTTCAGGACTGAGATTGAGACATTTTTATTGGGTAAGGGGGTCAAGGGTTATGGAACCAAGGAGGGTAAACGAAGTTGAGATCGGCTATGATGGGGCTGAATGGTCTCCTCCTGTTCCGTAAGTTACTGTGTGACAACTGTCTCACGCTACCATTAAACGATGGACCCTGCGCTCACTTGCCTTGAGCTTTGGTTCCCCTTCCCCTTTGCAAAGCCCACCACTCCCAACTTCTCTCCCCCTTCAGATTTACTGAAGGCTCAGAGCAAAATGGCTTCAAGAATTTTTTTTTAATCACCCGACGGGGGTGGGTGGTGGGTGGTGGTTGGTAGGCGGTGGGGTGGTGGGTGGTGGGTGGTGGGGTGGTGTGTAGTGGGCAGTGGGTGGTGGGGCGGTGGGTGGTGGGTGGTGGGTGTAGGGTGGTGGGTGTGGGGTGGTGGGTGTGAGGTGGTGGGTGTGGGGTGGTGGGTGGTGGGTGGTGGGGTGGTGTGTAGTGGGCAGTGGGTGGTGGGTGGTGGGTGGTGGGTGGAGGGGTGGTCGGTGGTGGGTAGTGGGTGGTGGGTGGTGGGTGGTGGGGCGGTGGGTGGTGGGTGGTGGGTGGTGGTTGGTGGGGTGGTGGGTGGTGGGGCGGTGGGTGGTGGGTGGTGGGTGGTGGGTGGTGGGGTGGTGGGGCGGTGGGGCGGTGGGTGGTGGATGGTGGATGGTGGGTGGTGGGTGGTGGGTGGTGGGGTGCTGGGTGGTGGGTGGTTGGTGGTGGGGTGGTGGATGGTGGGTGATGGGTGGTGTGGTGGGTGGTGGGTGGTGGGGTGGTGGGTGGTGGGGCGGTGGGTGGTGGGTGGTGGGTGGTGGTTGGTGGGGTGGTGGGTGGTGGGTGGTGGGGCGGTGGGTGGTGGGTGGTGGGTGGTGGGGTGGTGGGGTGGTGGGGCGGTGGGTGGTGGATGGTGGGTGGTGGGTGGTGGGTGGTGGGGTGGTGGGGTGGTGGGTGGTGGGTGGTGGATGGTGGGTGGTGGGTGGTGGGTGGTGGGGTGGTGGGTGGTGGGTGGTTGGTGGTGGGGTGGTGGATGGTGGGTGATGGGTGGTGTGGTGGGTGATGGGTGGTGGGGTGGTGGGTGGTGGGGTGGTGGGGTGGTGGATGGTGGGTGATGGGTGGTGTGATGGGTGGTGGGTGGTTGGTGGTGGGGTGGTGGGGTGCTGGATGGTGGGTGATGGGTGGTGTGGTGGGTGGTGGGTGGTAGGTTGGTGGGTGGTGGGGTGGTGGATGGTGGGTGGTGGGTGGAGCTGTCACTTCCCCTTTAATTGTCCCTTTAAATGCTAATTGCAAGCAATCGGGTGTTGCCAACTGAACTTTGCCCTCCCCACATGCCTTGTTCCCACCGCTTCAGTCTATGGAGAGACATTTTGCTTGAATGTCAAGGGCTCGCCCACTGTTTGGATCTGATAGCAGCCAAACTTCAAAATGCTCATGGCCATGAACTTTGTTTATTATTTGCCAACATTTTATTTGACAGCTGGAAAACCCCATCAAAGGCAGGTCTAATCTTGTACAGGAAATGTGGAAATTCCCAGGTGAAGCCTGACAGGGTCTCAGTGTAGCCGTGATTAGAATTATTGAGGCGCTTTCACCGTGAGTCCTATTGTTATATTCATTCAATGGGGCTGTTGGGGAGAAGTTTGCATTCGTCATGCCCCTTCACCACCCCCCCCCCTCCTACTTACCCCTGTATGCACCTGCAATTGCAATTGCACTTTTGCCAAGTTTGCAGATGACACAAAAGTCGGCGGGAAGGCAAGCGGTGAGGGTGGAACCTGCACCACCCACTACCCCACCACCCCACCACCAACCTGCTTACCTGCAGGTTAAGTGAGTGGGCAAGAACTTGGCAGATGGAATATAGGCCGGAGTTTATACCTCCTCGGGCGACCCGAACAAACCTAAAGATGACGGGCGATGATGTCGGGCAAGCGACTCGATGTCATCGCGCACCCGGCTGGCATTTTGGCCAATGGCCGCCCCTGGGGAGTCAGCAATGTGCCCACCGACGGTTAACACGCCCACTTACACTGTCATTTTATTCCAATTTTCCGCTGCCCGGCAAACCCTCTGGCTGGCGGGGCAGGTGGAAAGGCCAAGCGGCCGTTGCATTTTGTTTAGGAGACCTCATCCCCGGGCAGGGTGAGGTTTCCAACAGCAAATTAAAAATAAAATGAAAATGTTAACTTTTCACTAATAACATGTCCCTGCTCACGTGACAGAGCCGCACGAGGGGACACGGTTTTTGTAACACTTTAAAAATCTTTACTTGTGATTTTTTTACACCTTCATACATTTTCGTGCGCGCACTTGCACGCGTGTGTGAAGTTCCCTGCTCTCCCTCACCTTCCGCTCCCACACAGGCAGCTCTGAGCGCTGCAGCACACGTTTCACACGTGGGGCAGGCCTTAATGGGCCTGTCAGCGTGAAATCGCAGTCCGGCCCCAACTGCTCCTGCCTGTCCCAGCCGAGCCCGGCTGGCGATGTCAAAATCCCGGCCATAACGTGGGAAAATGTGAGGTTGTGCACTTTGGCAGGAAGAATAGAGGAGCTGAATATTATTTAAATGGAGAAAGACTGCAGAAAGCTGCAGCACAGAGGGATTTGGGGGTCCTCGTGTATGAATCACAAAAAAGCTAACATACAAGTTCAGCAGGTAATAGGGAAGGCAAGTGGAATGTTGGCCTTTATTTCAAAGAGAATGGAATATAAAAATAGGGAAGTCTTGCTAAAACTATACAAGGCACTAGTTAGACCACACCTAGAATACTGTGAACAGTTTTGGTCCCCTTATCTAAGGAAAGATATACTGACATTGGAGACAGTCCAGAGAAGGTTCACTAGGTTGATCCCGGGTATGGAGGGATTTTCTTATGACGAGTGGTTGAGTAGGTTGGGCCTGTACTCATTGGAGTTTAGAAGAATGAGAGGCGATCTTATTGAAACATATAAGATTCTTAGGGGGCTTGACAGGGTAGATGCTGAGAGATTGTTCCTCCTTGGGGGAGAGTCTAGGAGCAGAAAGCATAATCTCAGAGTAAGGGCTCACCCATTTAAGACAGAGATGAGGAGGAATTTCTTCTTTCAGAGGGTAGTGAATCTGTGGAATTCTTTACCGCAGAGGGCTGTAGAGGTTGGGTTGTTAAGTATATTCAAGGCTGAGATAGACAGATTTTTAATCAGTAAGGGAATGAAGGGATTTGGGGAAAAGACAGGAAAGCGGAATTGAGGATTATCAGATCAGTCATGATCTCATTGAATGGTGGAGCAGACTCGATGGGCTGAATGGCCTACTTCTGCTCCTACATCTTATGGTCTGATGGTCCCCTCCTCAAGTCAATGGTGACAGCCTGCAAATACTTTGTAAGTTTACTGGACACTCTGTCCTTAGAAAAATAGGCATCAAAAAAGTACAAGTAGATCTCCACAGCAACTGGAGACGTATTATTCAAAACACCTACCTTTTGGCTAAGTTGGTAGCACGTGTGCCATTGAACCAGCAGCAATGTTGAATCCCATGGAATGAAAGGGGCAGTGATAGCGAGGATAACTAGGTTAGCTGAGTAACAGGAAACAGAGAGCCCGTGGGGGATTGTTGTTTTTCAGACTGGAGGGAGCTATGTATACAGGGGGACTGCCCTAGGTGTTAGGACCCCTGCTTTTCTTGATCCATATCGATGACCTAGACTGGGGTGCGCAGGGCACAATTTCAAAATCAACAGATGACACAAACATGGGTGCATTGAGACCTGTGAGGAGGGATAGTGTTAAACTTCAAAAGGACATCGGCAGGCTGGAGGAATGGACGGACAAGTGGCAGATGAAATTTAATGTGGAGACGTGTGAAGTATGAAATGGGTGGAAATTAGAAATAGCAAGAGTCGGAAAACACTGGTGAGAGTTACTTACAGGCCCCCAACAGTAGTTATATCATCGGGCAGAGCATTGAACAAGAAATTATTAGAGCCTGTAACAAAGGTAATGTAACAGTTTTGGGCAACTTTAATCTTCATATAGATTGGGAGAATCAAATTGGCAAGAATGGCCTAGGAGATAAGTTTGTGGAATGTTTTTGTGACAGTTTCTTGGAACAAAATGTAGGAGAGCTGACTTGGGATAAAGTTACCTTAGATCTCCATTGTGTATTAATTAGTAATAATTAGTAATGTCATAATAACAGATCCACTGGGAAATAGTGATCCATGTTAAGTTTGGAAGTGAAATATTCCAATTGTGAACAAAAATCTTAATCTTAAACAAGGCCAAGTACACAGGAATGATGGGACAATTGGCGAAGGTTAATTGGGTGAATATACTAAAAGGTATGGAGATCAATGAACAATGGGAAATGCTTAAAGAAACAATTCAAAATGTTCAACAGAAACATATTCCATTGAAGAACAAAAGCTTAGCAAGAAGGATCCATCCGGGGGCTCACTCAGGAAGTTAAGGATAGTATTAAGTTAATAGAAGAGGGTTAAAATGTTGCAAAAAAAAAAGTAGCAAGGCCGAGGATTGGGAGTCTTTTAGAAACCAACAGAGGGCCACCAAAAGATTGATAAAAAGAGAAAGAATAGAATATAAGAGTAAACTATCCGGAAATATAAAAACAGATTGGCCAGAATTTTGCCATCGGCGAGCTGGGGGTGGGGCCCGCTGACCGAGGGGGAAATAACGCGGGATGATGTCGGGAGGAACCTCCGAGGCCAATTGAGGCCATTGACAGGATCATTAAAACAATTAAAGACCCTGCCCGTCCAACCTTAAGGCTGGCGAGCAGGCCAAGAGCCCTGGCGGGCTTCTGATAATACATGAAACCTCATCTACTGGAGGGAAGAGGTTTCATGTAGGTTTTAAAAAAGCTTTAATAAATTTTATGTGATATTTATTAACATGTCTCAATTTGTGTGACATTGTCACATGAGGGAGACATGTTAATAATTTTTTATTTTTCTATTTTTGAACTTTATAACACTTTCAGCAATCTCCCTGAGGCAGCACTTAGCCTCGGGGAGCTGTGCACTCTATCGTGCGCATGTGTGAAAGAGCACACTCGCATTTGGGGAATCCCCCCTCCCCCACCCACTCACACAGGAAGCACATAGCACTTCCCGCCGGGTGTCACGCTGGGCTGGCCTTAATTGGCCCACCCACTTAAAATGGCGGCGGGGCCTGTTTTAGCTGCAACGACGATTGGCTGTCCACCCCCTGCCGAGCTGGTGGGGCCCACCTGCCCACCAAGGGCAAAATTCTACCCATTGTAAGAGCTGTTATAAGTAAATAAAAAGGAAGAGAGTAGCTAAAGTGAACGTTGGTCCCTTGGAAGCAGAGACAGGAGAAATTATCACATGGAACGAGGAAGTGGCAGAGACATTGAACAAATATTCTGTGTCTGTCTTCACAGTAGAAGACATAAGTTTCATACTTGAAATAGAAAAGAGTGAGGAAATTAGGGAAATTAATATCAGCAGAGATAAAGCATTGGAGAAACTTAAGGGGCTAAAATTCGATAAATCCCTGGGATCTGATGGTCTATCAGAACCCTAGGGTTCTAAAAGAGAGAGCTGCAGAGACAGCAGATGCGCTAGCTTCGAATTTTCAAAATTACTTAGATTCAGGAATGACCCCACTAGATTGGAAGTTGGCAAATGTTACACTGCTTTTCAAGAAAGGAGGGAGAGAGAAAACAATGAACTACCGGCCAATCCGCCTAACATCAGTTGTTGGGAAAATGCTGGAATTTATTGTTAAGCAAGTCTTAACACTGCACTTAGAAAAGTATAGCATGATTAGAACAATTCAACATGGTTTTACTGAAGGGAAATCCTGTTTAACAAACTTATTGGAGTTTTTTGAGGATGTAACTGGTAGGGTAGATAAAAGGGAACCAGTAGATGTAGTATACCTGGATTTCCAAAAGGCATTCAATAAGGTGCCACACAAAAGGTTAATAGGCAAGATAAGGGCTCATGGTATTGGAGGTAACATATTCACAAGAATAGAGGATTGGTTAACAGATAGAAAGCAGGGAATGGGCATAAACAGGGCTTTTTTCATGTAGACAGGCAGTGAATAGTGGAGTGCTGCAAGGATCAGTGCTGGGGCCTCAGCTATTTACAATCTATATTAATGACTTAGGCTGGAATTTTCCAGCCCCTCATGCCGGTGGAATCTTCCATGGAGATTTCAACAGCTCATCGAACCACCGTGGAAGAGGGGGGTGGGGAGGGACCTGGAAAATTCTGTCCTTAGATGGAGTGACAGAGAGTAATGTATCTAAAGTTTGCTGCTGATACTAAGCTGGGTGGAAAGGTAAACTGTGGGGGTGACACAGAGAGATTGCAAAGAGATATAGACAGGTGAGATGAGTGAGCAACAAGGTAACAGATGGAGTAAATTATAGGGAAATGTGAAGTTATTCACCTTGGCCGTAAGAATAAGAAAACAGGATATTCTTTAAAAGGTGAGGAACATGTAAGTGTTGATGTTAAAAGGGACTTGGGTGTGCTTGTACAAGGAATGTAAGGAGTTAGCATACAGTTACAGCAAACAATTAGGAAGGCATGTTGGCCTTTATTGCAAGGGGATTGGAATATGTTACAATCCCAGAAATGGAACAAAAAACTCACCTTTTTGAAAGTGAAGATTGGGCCCTCGGAGTTGGGAACTACAGTTCCAACTATAGGGGCACTGGCCATAATTGTTCAGTCTTCTCTAGACTCAGGGAAGGTGCCAGAGAATTGCAAACATTATACCCTTGTTCAAAAGTGGTTCTAAGGATCAGCCCAGCAATTACTGACCAGTTAGTTTAACTTCAGTGGTGGGCAAGATTCTAGAAACAATTATTCGGGATAGAGTTAGTAGTCACATAGAAAAATATGGATTGATAAGGAAGAGCCAGCATGGATTTCTAAAGGGGAAATCGTGTTTAACTAATTTGCTGGAGTTTTTTGAAGAGGTAACAGAAAAGGTCAATGAGGGTAATGCTGTTGATATGGTGTACATGGACTTTCAAAAGGCATTCGATACAGTGTCACACAACAGACTTGTGAGAAAAGTTATTGCTCATGGAATAAAAGGGACCGTAGCAATGTGGATACAAAATAGGAAATAGAGAGTAATGGTCAATGGATATTTTTTGGGCTGGGGGAATGTTTGTAGTGGAGTTCCCCAGGGGTCGGTATTGGGACCCTTGCTTTTCCGGATATACAGAAATGATCTAGATCTTGGTGTGCAGGGGACAATTTCAAAGTTTGCAGATGATATGAAGCTTGGGAGTGTTGTGAACTGTGAGGAGGACAGTGTGGAACTTCAAGAGGACATAGACAAGTTGTTGGAGTGAGCAGATAGGTGGCAGATGAAGTTCAATGTGGAGAAGTGTGAGGTGATGCATTTTGGTAGGAAGAACATGAACATGAATATAAAATAAAGGGTGGAATTTTGAAGGGGGTGCAGGAGCAGAAAGACTTGGGTGTATATGTGCATAGATCATTGAAGGTGGCAGGACAGGTGGAGAGAGCAGTTAATAAAGCATATAGTATCCTGGGCTTTATTAATAGGAGCAGAGAGTACAAGAGCTGGGAGGTTATGCTGAATTTACATGAGACACTGGTTAGACCTCAGCTGGAGTATTGTGTACAGTTCTGGGTGCCACATTATAGGAAGGATGTGAACACATTGGAGAGAGTGCAGAAGAACTTTACAAGAATGGTTCCAGGGATGAGAAACTTCAGCTATGAGGATAGATTGGAGAGGTTGGGACTGTTCTCCTTGGAGAGAAGAGAGCTGAGAGGAGATTAGACAGAGATGTTCAAAATCATGAGGGGGCTGGACAGAGTAGATAGAGAGAAGCTGTTCCTGCTCGTAAAAGGATCAAGAACAAGAGGGCACAGATTTAAAGTGATTTGTAAAAGAAGCAAATGTGATGGAGAAAAAACTATTTCACATAACGAGTGGTTTGTGTCTGGAACGCGCTGCCTGGAAGTGTGGTGGAAGCAGGTTCAATCGAGGCGTTCAAGAGGGCATTGGATGATTATTTGTGGAGGTGGTGCTGTAGCAGTACTGTCACGGAGCTAATAATCTAGTGACCCAGGGTAATACTCTGGGGCCCCAGGTTTGAATCCTGCCACAGCAGATGGTGGAATTTGAATTCACCAAAAATCTGCAATCAAAAGTCTAATGATGACCATGAAGCCATTTTGTTATTTTTTTTGTAAGAAACCATCTGGGTCACTAATGCCCTTTAGGGAAGGAAATCTGCCATCCTTACCCGGTCTGGCCTACATGTGACTCCAGACCCACAGCAACGTGGTTGACTCTTAAATGCCCTCTGAACTAGGGCAATTAGGGATGGGTAATAAACGCTGGCCTAGCCAGTGACACCGACACCCAATGAGCGAATTAATAAAAAAAAAAATTGAATAGAAACAATGAGCAGGGGTATGGAGAAAAGGCAGGGCACTAGGCAAGGCGCAAGGTTGTTTTGCTAGTTTGGAGAGCTGGCGCAGACACGATGGGCTGAATGGCCTCCTGTGCCGTTAAAATTCTGTGGCAAGCCTTAGCAGTTTCTGGGCATGCGCCACATCTGGATTGGCTGCAGATGTGAGACTGTTCTTTTTTTACAGTCTTTGGGTTCTGCGCATGTGCTGGCCGGTGAATGAACGCACACGTGTGGTTGGTCGTGATTCACGTCTTTGGGCCAGTCGATGGCCCTGTGTATGCACAGTTTGATTCTTTTTCATTTTTTTAAAATTTAAAACTAACCCTGCCTCTTTGCAGAATGGAAAAAAGACCCAACAAGTGAAACAGCGCGAAGAGGGGGGTTAGATGACTCCCAGAAGAAAAACGACATCACGCAGAGAGGTACAGAAGAAGCTGGACGAGAGTGGGAGCTGCAGAGGGCAGATTTCCCAGAAGAAAAGAGGGAAGTCCCAGAAACCAGGGAGAGGGACAGAAGAAAGTCCCAGGAAGACAGTGAAGTTAAGGAGCAGGAATCGGGAATAGGTCCTATTCCGTGACGTTAAAGTAAGGAGCAGAGAAAAAGGCTCCGAATTAAAGAGAGAGAAAGCTGCGTGGAGCAGAATCAAGGCAAAATGGGCTTGCAAGAGGCCAGAAGATCCGAGGAGACAGCCAAAGGTTGGTGACTCCTTGCTATGGACCTGTGAAGCAGTGGTGTTCTGTTGGCACGGCTGAGTCTCGGAGACAGTGCGTAGAAGGTGAAGTTTGAATGCATGTGGGCATCCAGGGGGAGAGGAACATCGGAAGGAGCGATTGAAACTCTGGACGTGGATCCTTGTTGAAGATGTCCGAGAGAAAGTGTTGTTTGGGAGAAGATTCCAAGACGAGTTCTTTGATAGTAGAGATTGGAAATCCTTGTGTGAAAGAGTTTCCGTGAGACCAGTTGGCACTCAATGTAGTGAGCGCTTGCGGGGAGTTAATGAGAGATCTGCTTTGGGTGGCATCTGTCACTTGATCTTGGAGTGTGGAGTGTCCGACCATAGTTCGCCTATTGGTTTACATGGACTTTATACTTACTGTGAACATTAGAGAATAAGGTACATTTTTGTTACTTATGTTATTCTTACGAATCTGTATATATCTGTAATGGTATGGCTGTGGGTGAAAGAGTAGAGTAATATAGTTCAACTTTTCCTTGTTTAATAAATGTTTTATTCTTCTGTTAAAAGTACCTCAGCTGACTCTGTTCACTAGTCACCCTGCACATTTCTAAACAAAAAATAAAAGTTAGGATCTATAAAGCCAGGTTCCACCCTGGGATCTCATTTGTCCAGTAGTAACATCAGCTGGGATCGTAACAAGTACGTGAATAAAGAAGTCTTGCTAAAGTTGCACAGGGTTTTGGTGAGACTACAAATGGAGCACTGCATGCAGTTTTAGCCTCCATATTTAAGAAAGTATACACTTGCACTGGACTCAGTACAGAGGAGGTTCACGGAATTGGTCCCAAGGATGAGGGGGTTGTCCATAGGATGGGAAGCTGAGTAAATTGGGTTTATATTCTCTAGCGTTTAGAAGAATGAGAGGTGTTCTCATTGAAACCCACAAAATCCTGAAGGGACTTTGATAGGGGTAGATGATGAGAGATTGTTCCCACTGGGGGTTGGCGAGCCTAAAACACAGTCTCACGATAAAGGGCCAATCATTTAGGACTGAGTTGAGGAGAAGTTACTTCACTCAAAGGGTTGTGAATCTTTGGAATTCTCTTCCACAGGGGGGGTTGTGGACGCTCCACCATTGAGTAAATTTAAGGCCGGGATAGACAGATTTTTGGTCTCTCAGGGAATTAAGGAATATGGGAGCGGGCGGGAAGATGGAGTTGAAGCCATGATCATATTGAATGGCAGAGCAGGCTCCATGGGCCATACGATCTACTCCTGTTCCTATTTCTTGTGCTCTTGTGTTCTTTTGTGATTCAATTTGGTCGGAAGAACATGGAGTGACAATATAAAATAAAGGATACAATTCTAAAGAGGGTGCAAGAGCAGAGGGAGCTGGGTGTATATGTGTTTAAGTTACAGAAGGTGGCAGGACAGGTCTAGAGAGCAGCTAATAAAGCATAGAGTATTGTAAGCTTTATTCGTATCAAATAGAGCATAAAAGCTAGGGAAAAATAAAAAATATCTGGAAAAACTCAGCAGGTCTGACAGCATCTGCGGAGAGGAACACAGTTAAAGTTTTTATATTTTTACTTTTGTTTTTGTTGCAGATTTCCAGCATCAGCAGTTTTTTGCTTTTATAAAAGCTAGAGAGTTGCTTTTAACTTAGAGAAAAACATGTTTTGGCCTCAAGTGGAGTATTGTGTCTAGTTCTGAGCACCACCCTTTAGGAAAGAGATTAAGGCATTGGAAGGAATGGGGACAAGATTTATGAGAACGAGGAACTTCAGTTATGTAAACAGATTGGAGAAGGTTGAGACGAGATTTGAAGGAGTTGTTCAAAATGTTGAAGGGTCTGGACAGAGTAGATAGGGAGAATTGTTCCCATTGGTTGAAGATCGAGAACCAGAGGACACAGATTTAAGGCAATTGGCAAAAGAAGCAACAGCGATATGAGGGAAAGCCCCAGCATGTGGTTAGGATGGGGAAGGCATTGCCTGAGACTGTGGTGGAGGCAGGGTCAATTGTGGCTTTCAAAAGAAAATTAGATAATTATCTGAAAAGGAAAAATCTGTAGAGCCATGGAGAAAAGGCAGGAGACAAGCTGAGTTCCTCTAGCAGAGAGACAGCAGGAACGCAATGGGCTAAATGGCCTATTTCAATGCTGTGAGCATTCAAAGATTCTGTGATTCAATCTCAAAAAATTCCATTGCCTCACTCTCCCCCAAATTTTTTTATCAATTCCAAACTAACTCCATTGTCCCACACTCTCCCCCAACACCCGGTATCAATCCCAAACTAACCCCAATTTCCCACTCTCCCCCTGATAACCTTGTATCAATCCCAAAGTAACCCCATTGTCTCACTCTCTCCCCCAAACCCCTGTACCAATCCCATACTAACTCCATTGTCCCACTCACCCCATAACCCTTATTCAATCCCAAACTAACCCCATTGCACACTCTCCCCATAACTGTTAATCAATCCCAAACTAACCCAGTTGGCCCACTCTCCACCATAACTCTTTGTCAATTCCAAACCAACCCCATTGACCCACTCTCTCGCTGATTGCCCTGTATCAATCCCAAACTAAACTCATGGTTCTGCTCTCTACCTGATAACCTGTATAATTCTGAAACTAACTCCATTGTCCCACTCTCTCTCCCAAACTATCTTTCAATTGCAAACCACCCCCATTGTCCCACTCTCCCCCATAACTCTTTGTCAATTCCAAAATAATCCCACAGGCCCATCCTCTCCCTGCTTGCCCTGTATCAATCCCAAACTAACCCCATTGTCCCAATCTCTCCCCCATAACCCTGTATCAATCCCAAACTAATCCCATTGTCCCACTGTCCCCCATAACCCTGCATCAATTCCAAACTAACCCCATTGCCCCACTCTCTCTCCCATAACCCTGCATCAATCCCAAACTAACCCCATTGTCCCACTCTCCCCCATAACCCTGTATCAATCCCAAACTAACCCCATTGTCCCACTCTCCCCCATAACCCTGCATTAATCCCAAACTAACCTCATTGCCCCACTCTCCCCCATAACCCTGCATTAATCCCAAACTAACCCCATTGTCCCACTCTCCCCCATAACCCTGCATTAATCCCAAACTAACCCCATTGTCCCACTCTCCCCCGATAACCCTATATCAATCGCAAACTAACCCCATTGCCCCACTCTCCCCCGATAACCCTATATCAATCCCAAACTAACCCCATTGTCCCACTCTCCCCCTGATAACCCTGTATCAGTCCCAAACTAACCCCATTGTCCCAATCTCCCCCATAACCCTGTATCAATCCCAAACTAACCCCATTGCCCCACTCTCTTCCCCATAACCCTAAGCAGAATCTTGCCCTTGTCAAGCGGGCTCAGTTGGGGTGGGAGGGGGGTGGTCAGGAAGCGGACAGCCACCTGTGAACGATGTCCGGAGATGATTTCCCACTAGCAGGCCAATTGCAAGATGCCTGGTGTGAGAGGCGAGCGGCAGTGCTCAGTGCTCAGCGCTGCCTGTTTGGGGGATGTGGGGGAGGAGTGAGAGTGGGGTGAGCGAGCGGAGGGGACTTCACCCATGAGCGCGGGTTCACGCTTCATATCATAATCTCTCTGAGGGACAGAGCCGCCTCCGGGAGTTGAAGCATTTGCAAAAAAAGAGAAACTAAAAATGTAATAAAACCTGCCCCCTCACATGTTAATAATTCAGTTTTTAAATTTTTATTTTATTTTTATTTGCTTTAAGAAACTCTCGGATGAGGCTTCCTAAAAAGTGCAAAGGCCGCTTGGCCTTTTTGCCTGTCCCGCCGACCTTAAGGTAGACCGGCCGCGAGAAATTTAACTTAACTGATAACTCAACGGCTTTGACGGGCCCCCTTCATTGTACCTACTCTCTCCCCCATAACACATACCTTCCTTCCCTATCTTCTTATATACTTTTCACTTCCAAGATTATCTAAATCGCTATTAAATGCCGGAATTGAATGATCTTTAATGTTGATGTTTTGATATGTTGTTGGAGCACTTTCCCCCCACCCTCCTTCTTCCACATCAGTTGCTAACCCAGAGTTAATGGCCGGTATTTTCCTGCCCCATTGGCATTGAGTGTGGGGTCAGTGGAGGTGGGGGGGGGGGGTGCTGGGAGAACAGTATGAGCTCCAGAGGATATGAGCCTGATGGAGATGTGGGGGTGTGTGTGTGTGAGAGTTAGTGGGGTTGTCCTTTGAGGCGTGAGATCCCTGTGGGTGTGTGATGGGTTCGAGTTGAAAGTGATGAGGTGGTTGTCTTACCCTAGCAGTACGATGAGACCATTCATCCTCTTCCTGCACTGGGTGGCTGACCTCCTCTGTACTCCAGTGGGGTACTGACCACCACTGCCATCGCCTCCCAGGCCGGATTGGTGACTCTGATGGACCTTGTGCGGTGCCAGAGCGGGGGTAGAGGACATCATGGGGGCCTTCCACTGTGTCCAGCAGGCGCCCCAGAGAGGCGTCACTAAATTTGGGGGCTGCCATCTTCTTTGCTTTCGGGGTCACCTGTCACCTGGAGCAGTCCCTGGTCTAGAGACATGAAGTAGGCTGCACTCTAGTGGGCTTTAAATATGGCTCCCGGAGTGAGGAAGGGCTGAGGTCACAGGCTGGTGGGCAAATCCTAGCCCACCCTCCAGGTCGATCCGGTGCGTTCCCCGTGAATGCATCACTAATGAGGTGGGATGCAGCAGGAATGGGACGATACTGGCCAGAAACCTGCCATTGCAGGGTAAATGTCCTTGTTCCTGACCGCTACCGCACTTTGTGTAAATCTGGGATGATTCCAGCCAATGTGTTTGAAAATTGACATTGAGAGCTCTAACCTGCAGAGACTAATTGCTGTCCTGCCGGTCTAACCAGTGCTGCAGACACACAGTTTGAATAAAGCGCATTCCTGGCCCTCCCACCATCCTGTTCTCAGGCTTAAAATGATCCTGACGGATAGCATTTCTTGACTGCTCCGCACCCGGTGAGGCGGCAACCTTTGTCAGCATGAGCCACAGTGCTGCCTCATCAAATCACGGAATCATCCCAGCACCAAACAAGGCCATTCAGCCCTTCTTGTCCATGCCAGCTCTCCGGAGGAGCAGTTCACCTACTGCAACTTCCCCACCTTTTCCCCATAGCCCTGTAATTTATAGGGATGGGCAACAAATGCTGGCCTTGCCAGAGACACCCACATTCCATGTAAGAATAATAAAAATTCCAATTCCCTTTTGCCCCCGCACACTCTCAGACAGTGCACGCCAGACCCTAACCACTCGATTGACCCTGTCTCCACCACACTCTCAGACAGTGCATTCCAGACCCTTACCACTCGATTGACCCTGTCTCCACCACAATCTCAGACAGTGCACGCCAGACCCTAACCACTCGATTGACCCTGTCTCCACCGCACTCTCAGACAGTGCATTCCAGACCCTAACCACTCCATTGACCCTGTCTCCACCGCACTCTCAGACAGTGCATTCCAGACCCTAACCACTCGATTGACCCTGTCTCCATCACACTCTCAGACAGTGCATTCCAGACCCTAACCACTCGATTGCCCCTGTCTCCGCCACACTCTCAGACAGTGCATTCCAGATCCTAACCACTCGATTGACCCTGTCTCCGCTGCACTCTCAGGCATTGCATTCCAGACCCTAACCACTCGATTGACCCTGTCTCCACCACACTCTCAGGCAGTGCATTCCAGACCCTAACTACTCGATTGACCCTGTCTCCACCGCACTCTCAGACAGTGCATTCCAGACCCTAACCACTCGATTGACCCTGTCTCCATCACACTCTCAGACAGTGCATTCCAGACCCTAACCACTCGATTGCCCCTGTCTCCGCCACACTCTCAGACAGTGCATTCCAGATCCTAACCACTCGATTGACCCTGTCTCCGCTGCACTCTCAGGCATTGCATTCCAGACCCTAACCACTCGATTGACCCTGTCTCCACCACACTCTCAGGCAGTGCATTCCAGATCCTAACTACTCGCTTGGTAAAAACATTTTCCCTTATGCCGTCGTTGCTTCTTTTGCCAATTTGAACACCTCTATCAAATCTCCTCTCAATCTTCTCTTCCCCGAAGAGAACAGTCCCAACCTCTCCAATCTATCTATGTAGCTGAAGTCCCTCACCCTCATGAATCTTTTCTGCACGTTCACTAATAGCTTCACATCCTCCCTAAAGTGTTGCGCCCAGAACTGGATCAAGACTTCAGTTGGCACTGAACCAGTGTTTTATAAAGGTTTCTTGTAACTTCCCTGCTTTGTACTTTATTTACAAAGTCCAGAATCCCGTACATCCCTCAAATTTTGAAATTGTTTCCTGTACACCCAGGACTGGGTGATAACTATTTCCATTATGAAAACGTTAGGTGGGATAGATTTGGAAAGGATGTTTCCACTTTCTAAGTATTGGTGCTTGAAGCAAATTGAGATATTTGATGATGTTGAGAAGGCAGCAATTCCATTAGGGGGGAGAAGTTTGTTTTCGTTTAAAGGTGAGGCTGTGGAACTTGCTACCAAAATGTAGCAAGTGGTGGGAATAATAAAGCTGTCCCCAGAAAGAAACCAGGTGTGTCCGTGAGAAGAGAAAGTGCTGTAAAGGCTGAGATGTGGCGAATGAAATAGAAGGGGCTCATGTGCCGTTTGAACACTAGCACAGACTAGTTGGCCGAATGGTCTGCCTGTGTGCTGTATATTCTACGTGAGGAGGGTAAATGCGGTTGATTTACAGACCACGAGCAAATTGAATTGTGGAACAGGCTCAGTGGGCTGAATGACCTTGTTCTGTTCTTAACCATCTCTCCCCGACTTCCCTTATTTTGCCTCCTACCTCTCCCAGCCTCAATGGAACTCTGGCCCTGGACCTTTCACCTTGTTTTGCATTTGTTAGAGCTAAAATTATCAGTTGCATTTCTATTACGTTAACCCGACACCCAATTTGACAGTTTCAGGTTTCCAGCGTCCACAGTATTTTGCCTTTAACCTGGTTTGATCACTCGCTTGGAAAGTGGTTTTTGGACATTCAAGCAGTTGCGTAAGGAAGAGCAATGCAAAACCTTCCACATGATTCACCTTACTGAGCGCTTCAAAACCATGCTACTCCAATCTCTTCATGGGTTCATATATTGACAAATTCTCAGGGCACATGGGTTCAAATCCCCACACAGCTTGGGGGAGGTGTTGGGGCAGTGGTATTGTCACTGGACTGGTGATCCAGAGATCCAGGGTAATGCTCTGGGGACCTGAATTCGAATCCCACTATGGCACATGGGGGAATTTAAACTCAGTTAATAAATATATCTAGGCCCAATATGATGATCATAAAGCAGCTGTTCTTTAGTTAAAAACCCACCTGGCTCACTAATGTCCTTTAGGGAAGGAAATATTCTGTCCTTACCCCTGGTCTGGCCTACCTGTGACTCCAGACCCATTACAATGTGGTTGACTCTTAAATGCCCTCTGAAATGGCCTAGCAAAACCACTCAGTTGTATCAAATGGCTACTGAAACGTTGGTAAGGAATAAAACCAGACAGACTATCCGGCATTGGCCTAGGCACCAGGAACAGGGCTATGGGCCCTGACAATATTCCGGCAATAGTACTGAAGATTTCTGCTCCAGAACTTGCAGCACCCCTAGCCAAGATGTTCCAGTACAGCTACAACATTGGCATCTATCTGGCTATGTGGAAAATTGCCCAGGTATGTCCTACACATAAAAAGCAGCACAAATCCAACGCGGCCAATTACCGCCCCATCAGTCTACTCTCCATCATCAGTAAAGTAATGGAAGGGGTCATCAACAGTGCTATCAAGCGGCACTTGCTTAGCAATAACATGCTCACTGATGCCCAGTTTGGGTTCTGCCAGGGCCACTCAGCTCCTGAACTTATTACAGCCTTGGTTCAAACATGGACAAAAGAGCTGAAGTCCCGAGGTGAGGTGAGAGTGACTGCCCTTGACATCAAGGCAGCATTTGACTGAGTGTGGCATCAAGGAGCCCCAGCAAAACTGGAGTCAATGGGAATCAGGGGGAAAACTCTCTGCTCGTTGGAGTCATACCTAGCACAAAGGAAGATGGTTGTGGTTGTTGGAGGTCACTCATCTCAGCTCCAGGACATCACTGCAGGAGTTCCTCAGGGTAGTGTCCTTGGCCCAACCATCTTCAGCTGCTTCATCAATGACCTTCCTTCCATCATAAGGCCAGAAGTGGGGATGTTCGCTGATGTTTGCACAATGTTCAGCACCATTCACGACTCCTCAGATACTGAAGCAGTCCATATCCAAATGCAACAAGACCTGGACAATATCCAGGCTTGGGCTGACAAGTGGTAAGTAACATTCACGCCACACAAGTGTCAGGCAATGACCATCTCCAACAAGAGAGAATCCAACCATCGCCCCTTGATGTTCAATGGCATTACACTCACTGAATCTCCCACTATCAACACCCTGGGGGTTACCACTGACCAGAAACTGAACTGTGCTAGCCATATAAATACTGTGGCTACAAGAGCAGGTCAGAGGCTAGGACAAGTAACTCACCTCCTGGCTCCCCAAAGCCTGTCCACCATCTACAAGGAACAAGTCAGGAGTGTGATGGAATACTCTCCACTTGCCTGGATGAGTGCAGCTCCTACAACACTCAAGAAGCTGGACACCATCCAGGACAAAGCAGCCCACTTGATTGGCACCCCAACCACAAACATTCACTCCCTCCACCACCGATGCACAGTAGCAGCAGTGTGTGTACCATCTACAAGATGCACTGCAGCAATTCACCAAGGCTTCTTAGACAGCACCTTCCAAACCCACAGCCTCTACCCTCTAGAAGGACAAGGGCAGCAGACAGATGGGAACACCACCACCTGGAAGTTCCCCTCCAAGCCACACACCACCCTGACTTGGAAATATATCCCTGTTCCTTCACTGTCGCTGGGTCAAAATCCTGGAACTCCCTCCATAACAGCACTGTGGGTGTACCTACACCACAGGGACTGCAGCGGTTCAAGAAGGCAGCTCCCAACCACCTTCTCAAGGGCAATTAGGGATGGGCAATACATGCTGGCCTAGCCAACGACACCCACATCCCATGAATGAATCAAGAAAAATTTATTGGGATCGATTGCTTGGATCAATTAATAACACCACTATCATTGTTTCACATGCCTACCAGGATGCTGGGAGGAAACAAGATATTTTTTCATCAATCTCAGCCATTTGTTTGCTGAGTCAGTGATCCCTGGGACAAACTTTCTGTCACGGAGACCACAGGAGCCCCAATCCATTGTGCTCTCAAACTATCCATCGCACTACGTGTTATAACCCGAGTGCACAGTGCACTGTGGCTGTGTCCCAATGGTTTATTATGAATTCAGTCAGCAGTGGAGAAGCAAATAACCCTGTGATTTTATTCCAATTCTTCATCAACCCTGGGAGACTCCAAGAGAACCGGGGAAGATTGGCAACTCTAACTTGTCAAAGGAAGTTTGCGGAATTCGGGGTAAAAGACCATAAGATCATAAGTCATAGGAGCAGAAGTAGCCCATTCAGCCCATTAAATCTACTCTGCCATTCAATGAGATCATGGCTGATCTGATAATCCTCAATTCCACTTTCTTGCCTTTTCCTCACAACCCTTAATTCCCTTACTGATTAAAAATCTGTCTATCACAGCCTTGAATATACTTAATGACCCAGCCTCTACAGCTCTCTGCGGTAAAGATTCCACAGATTCACTACCCTCTGAGAGAAGAAATTGCTCCTCATCTCTGTCTTAACTGGGTGACCCCTTACTCTGAGATTATGTCCTCTGGTCCTAGACTCTCCCACAAGGGGAAACAGCCTCTCAGCATCTACTCTGTCAAGTCCCCTAAGAATTTTATATGGTTCAATAAAGTCACCTCTCATTGTTCTAAACCCCAATGAGTACAGGCCCAACCTACTCAACCCCTTCTCATAAGAAAATCCCTCCATACCCGGAGTCAACCTATTGAAGTATCGCTGGGCTGCCTCCAATGTCAGTATATCTTTCCTTAGATAAGGGAACCAAAACTGTTCACAGTATTCTAGGTGTGGTTTAACTAGTGCCTTGTATAGTTTTAGCAAGAGTTCCCTATTTTTATACTCCATTGCCTTTGCAATAAAGGCCAACATTCCATTTGCCTTCCCTATTACCTGTTGAACTTGTATGTTAGCTTTTTGGGATTCATGCACGAGGACTCCCAAATCCCTCTGTGCTGCAGCTTTCTGCAGTCTTTCTCCATTTAAATAATACTCAGCTCCTCTATTCTTCTGCCAAAGGGCAGAACCTCACATTTTCCCACATTATATTCCATCTGCCAAGTTTTTGTCCACTCACTTAACCTGTCTATATCCCTCTGTAAACTCTTTGTGTCACCCTCACCACTTGCCTTCCCACCTATTTTTGTGTCATCCACAAATTTGGGGATAGTCCATTTATTTCCCTCATCCAAGTCATTCATATATATTGTAAATAATTGTGGCCCCAGCACTGATCCCTGTGGCACTCCACTAGTTACAGGTTGCCATCCTGAAAATAACCCCCTATCCCAACTCTCTGTCTTCTATTAGTTAGCCAATCCTCTATCCATGCTAATGTACTACCCCCAAAACCATGGGCTCCTATCTTATTAAGCAGCCTTATGTGCGGCACCTTATCAAATGCCTTTTGGAAATCCAAATATATTACATCTACTGGTTCCCCTTTATCTATCCTGCTTGTTACCTCCTCAAAGAATTCTAATAAATTTGTCAGGCATGATTTCCCCTTCATGAAGCCATGCTAACTCTGCTTGATTAGATTATATATTTCTAAATGCTCTGCTATTACATCTATTATAATACGTTCTAACATTTTCCCAATGATGGATGCCAAGTTAACTGGCCTTTTTGTCTCCCTCCCTTTTTGAATCATTGGCAGTTTTCCAATCCTCTGGGACTTTTCCAGAATCTAAGGATTCTTGGAAGATTACTACCAGAACATCCACTATCTCTGTAGCTACTTCCTTTAATATCCTAGGATGCAACCCATCAGGTCCAGGGGACTTATCAGCGTTTAGCCCAATTAGTTTCCCTAGTACTTTTTCTCTCATGATAGTTATTGTTAGGGGGGAATATAAGGATACAGTAAGAACTTATTGAAAGGGAATGAATTACTTAAAATCTCCAAGCACATTGGCAGTTAAAGGTTACCAGATGAACCTTGTACAGCCTTAAGGACCTGCAAACAACAGAAAGGCCTTGGAGCTGGACTGTAGCCAGAGGATAGCAATAACAACTAAGATTAAGTGTGCTCCTCAACAGATAGGGGAAGAACAGATGGTCCTAGTTTAGGTAGGAGGGAAGGTCTCTGCCTGGTTGAAAACAAATAGGGACATACGGTGCATGTACTTGTTACCAGAGATGTCTGTTTAATGTAAACCCATATGTTGATGAGATCGGAATCTGGAAACGGTTCTTGTACGTGACCAATAATGTTGAATACTTGTAGTTTAGCAGAGTGCTATCTCAAGCTGTATTGAGATGGTGTTGTCCTTGTAATTGCTGGAATAAACAATTGTGACCGGTACCTGAGAATCCTGTGGTCTATTTGTCAAAGTGACCACAACAGTTTGGCATAGTCAGCAGGATACTTGGACCGGATCCTTGGGACCGCTCTGCAAAGTGGGTGAGTATATTTAATTACCACCCATAGTTAGTGCAGCAAACCTACCCGAGAACAAGTATCAAAGAATCAGGAGGAGGATTCAGGACAGGAGATAAGAGGTTCCAGGATTAAGAGGTGGAGCAGTGCAGGCGGGCTAGTGGGGACAAAGCTGCGCAGGGAGGGCCGGAACCATTACCAGAGAGAGGAGGCAGAGCCGGGCTGTCTGGTTACGGTTTGAAATATAACCTTAACCGAAGCCGCGCAGGGAGACTGGGTCCCAGTGAAACCCCCCAATACATACCTCAGATAACTAAGTTGTTGTGACCGTGTGAACATACCGCGCAGAGATAGATGGAAAATAGGAACAGAATGCCGTCAGGGAAACAGAATAGCGCTATGGAACTCGACTGGGGAGCCGCGGACTCCATTACGAGGTTCATAGCGGAACAACAGTCAAAACTAATCACTAAAATGCAGAAGGAGGGGTGGAATCCACAGGGAACCCCCGGAGAACAAAAACAGTGGTGGATAGAGCAGGAAAAGGATAAGGAAAAGAAAGGGATGATGGTTATCATCACACTGTACCTACAATTGTGTAGACGGGTTAATACTAAATTCCAGTCGATTAGAGAGGGAGAAACAAAGTCAGATCCAGGACAGATCAGAACAGCGGTAGCAGCAGTCTGCAGTGACACTGATCAATAGGGGGAAAGCTCCGAGGGAGAAACCTATGAGAGACCTGAGGCAGTTCCACCCTCATATGAACCAACCTCCCCACTGAGCCCATTGAATCCCATGACCCCTATGGCAATAACCATTAGGAAAAGTAAAGTCAGGAAAGGCGAATTGAAACCCGAAGGGAGAAAGGGGGCTGAGGAATAGGGAGAGGATGAGGAATTTGAGACGGTTCCGGAGAAAGTTAAGCAGATACGATTCAGCCCGGGGGAGACGCAGGTTTTGTTTAAAGAACTGCCGAGACTTAAACCTCAGCGCAGCAACCCAGATTTTAGGGCCAAACTAGGGGAAATGCAAGATTTCCATGCAATGCACCCCCTTGATACCCATGTACTGGTGAAGGTGAAGTGCCCAGGGGATATCTGGGGAAGATTACCCCTGCAGTCTAGGAGTGGAGACTGGGTGAAACCTGGGGATGTCCCAGATCGGGAGAAGGTGACAGACCTGCACATGGACTTTGAGGAGGCAGTTAAGGAAACCTTGGGAGAGGGAGAGACGAATGGGGGGTGTATAACGTCCATCGTACAGAAGAAGGGTGAGTCCATAATGGGCTCTGCAGAGCGGAAGTGGGAGACATAGGTACAGTTTTCAGGACAACCCCATCCCATGTGGGATGACGAGATTTTCCTGAAAATGTGGAAGGATGATTGGGACCCAAAAGGTCCGCTACTCAATTTTCTGTAACTTAAATAAAGGAATTGGTCTAAGTTACAAGAGCTGTTTGTGCTGGAGAGAGAGAGAGAGAGAGAGAGAGAAAGAGAAAAGGGGGATACCCCCAGGGGAGTTAATAAGCACTGACAGGCCGGAGCTGGGGAAATGGTAGCTTCAGACAGTTTGATTGTCCCTATAGGTGGAGCCTTCAAGATCCCTTTATTTCCCCCACTGCTACTTGAATCTTTGTTTAGAATATGAGAGTTTTAAATCGTTAAACAGGGTTAGATGAACCAACCTTTGTACCACCCCCTTTGCAGACTAGTATCACCATCTTCCAAGCTGATTGGGATTGATACATACGCGTTACATTAACTCATACGAGTTAGTATTCTAAAATTCTGAGGGGAAAAGTTACTTGAAGTTCAAGGGATTCTAGGAAAACCAAAAGGCATAAACATATGGTCTAGGTGGTTCCAATGGATAAAAAGGGGTTTCTTTTGAAGAGATGTAAAGTGCAGTGTAGTTTAGAAGATTATTCTTGAATCACTAAGATGCTATCTAAGATAATGAATGCATTGATAAACATATGAGAATTATAACTTGGATACAAATCAATACACATTAGAAAGAGGTTGTTTTAATTTTGATAGCGTAAATTACAGTTCTTACAAAGTTTAAAATTTGAGGTTTTCTTCCTAATATTTTCTCAAAGGGGAATTTTCATTTTAAAAGGTTTGACAACAATTGGCACTAATTCAAATGTTGCAAGATTTTGCATTTGTGAAATCTGTTCCCAAAAGCTAAGCTCAAGACCTTGACAAAGTTTGGCAGAAATCCAATTTTTGGTCGAGTTAATGAATCTGGCATAATTCTAAAAGAAACTGGTCAGACACAATTTAGTGGTTACTTTTAAGACAATAAAATGTTGTTTGAGAAGAAGATAAGGAAGCAAAACATGTCAATGCCTGATTTCTGGTTTTAAAACTGTTATGAGAATATTTTATTTCTTTTAAAGTCTCTCCGGACAACCTGAACAAGATAAGGTGGTAGCTGTTGAATGTGTAAAATGGTATGAGGCAAGTAGGAGAAAGAGTTAGGGAAAGAGGACACAAAATACAAACTTTTTTAAGGGAAGTGAATTTGATAATCTGTAGTTCAGAAATTGAAATGTAAGGAAAAATAACACTTAACAACAATTTACCACAGGATGGATATAGGTAAAGGGAAAGTTGGAGAAAGGCTAAATAGATGTATCACTGATTGTATTAATGTGCCTGCGAGCTACAAAAAGTAAAACCACAGGATTAACGCTATGATGACAGGCAGAGTTAAGCAGCTCACACAGAGAACCATCACTGGAAGTGAAGATACTGAGCTATTGAAAGATAGGATAAGTAGGTGCATTGTAGAGTTGTTTAAGGAATTGAGGTCTGACATGAGACAGCAGCAGGAGAGATTAAACTGGAAGGAGTGGAGGGGACCTATCCAGATGGATTCAGATCAGGGAACTCATTTCACAGGAAAAGTCAATAAAGAAATATATAAATTTAAATATAAACAGAAATTCCACATTCCTTACCAGCCACAGAGCTCGGGGATGGTGGGAAGGATGAACTGAACTATTAATAAAAACATCAATCACAAAAGCAATTCAAGAGACAGGGAACAGCCCAATATTCTAATGCACCTTAGAGCTACCCCAAGCAGGACCACCAGGTTCACCCCATTTGAAATAATGACAAGGAGAGCAATGCAATGACCTGAGGGAATCATAATAGGAGTGGGAGATGTGGGACCACTAAAAGGAAGGATGTGAGACTATGTGAGGGAAATAAATAAGCAATTGCATGAGTTAAGGAAGGAAGTCAGAGACCGACAGGTGATTAAGGATATGGAAACAGGCAAATCCGAAGAGCAACAATGGATCAAGTGGGGAATAAGGTGATGGTTAAGGTGAGCCCACAGCGAACAGGCATGGACCATACCAGGTAATGATGACAGGTGATACATGCGCACTTGTAGATATGGGAACAGGAAGTAAGTAGAGGCATTACACACAGTTAAAGATACATGACAATTGTCCAAGTGGTAACCCAGAGAACGGGAGCTGATGGTAATGTCTCCACAGATCTACGATCCTGGTCGTGGGCTTATCAGTACTGGCAACAAGGTCAGGGATCATCACTGCTCTTCCCGCAACACAGGATAGGACAGACAGTGTCAAATGTGACACACAACGGAGAATGATAAATGTAACAGTAGGAGAACAAGCGCTTTCATATTGTAGTAAGGGTTTGCTTCAGATCGGGCATGGGAGGTCCACCACCACCCAACCACCTCCCACATCTACTCCCACAGTCCCAGTAGAGATAATTGAAGCCCCTCAAACCACACCGACTGACCCCCCTTGTCCGACTATGCATCTAGGACCGACAAATGGTTTGGTACTGATTAATCAGAAGTTTTGTATGATAATGTACACCATCAGCTGGTAGCCGTAGTCTTGAACGTATCCGGTACTGCCCTGCCCCAGTGGTACCCAACCCACACCCAAGCACTGTATATGGCTCTGACGGACCAGTTGATGTCTGAAGCGGTCCAGTTTAATGGCGGGATGCGATCAGGCCCAGAGGGGGACTGAGCTAAGCGCAGCCTGATAAATGAATCTGCCACATTATTCAATACAGAGACATCAATAGTTAATTCCATCGACCGAGCACCTGTAGATCAGAAGGTCCATACCCTGAGCTTTAAGCTTAAGGAGATTCTAGAGCGGGGACAGGGAATCCAGGATACACAGTTAGATACGGACCAGGACGTGACACGGTTAATCCAAAGCCTGGCTACTGTGCTCGAAAGTCATGTGGGACTATTAATAAACTGATTGAAATAGGGAAAGATATTTCAGACAAAGCGAGCAGAAATGATGTTTGCAGCACCCATGGATCTTGGGCGTTGGAACAAGCCCGAGAGAATTTAAGACAGATTAATGAAGGGATTGTTCCTTTATGGGTAACTAATGAATATTTATTTAATCTCTCACGACACAAGAATCATGACTTGACCGGTTGCCAGCTCAGAGGTTTGACACGTGTATATGGAATGAATGTCGAATGTATAGTGGATAGTAAATTGCTAATAAGTATTGTATTAGTAATACCTGTCATACCTACGTCAACACCCGGCAGGGGTTATAAGGAAGGATGACTATATTAAGTACCACGATATTCCACCATACGCTGTAGACATAGAAGGGAATATAGTTAGCACCACATTAGAAGGGTGTAGCATAGAAGCCACTGCAGTAGTATGTGCACATCAAATATATGAGATGGAGGAAGTGAAGTGTGGATTTAAAGCAGCAGCAAACTGTACAATGGAAACTATATGGGCTGCAAAAGAACCGACCATGTTGCATATACGGGGACTGGGAGATATTGTATCACCACGTGGGAGCAGAAGATCCACTACGGGAACAAGCGGATATGCCCCATTCATAATCATTCAGTGTGCCTACACCCACAGGCACCAGCAAGGATGGGGAAGGTGGATCTGGTTGAAATATACAAGAGAGGAACGACTACGATTCAGGTCAAGGAAAGTCTCAAGGATAACCTGACACAGTATTTGAACCAGTTCTCCTCTGAAATTCCCCTATTACCAGAGCATCTCACCGCGATTCGGAGACAGGCTCAGCAGATATACAGAACTTACTATAAACTGCAGCAACAGGTTAGAGCCTTAAAGACGGATATTAAATAAATAGCTGCTTCCACCTGGTGGGAGGAGCCATGGAACTGGGGCTCGAGCGTACAGATACACCCCTGGATTCTGATTATCTCCCATGCCCTAGTTATACTTCAGCTGATATTGATTATATATCTAACCTACTTGATGCATCACACCCGGAGGTCTCAAAAAAGGTGGCGCTGGGGGAGTTTTAACAGGTGGAGCAGGAATCTGATAAGGCAGAGGTTCCGATTAAAGGACCAGATGATACAAATGGTTTGACCAGTACCCATACCCTTTACATGCCAAACCTGGATACCTGGCCAGTATCAATGGGTGGTGGTGCGTAAAGGGGAGGGGGGAGTGGACACCACTATAATTGGCTACCTTGGGCTAAGCCAAGGGCCAAAAAGGGCAAATAAAGGGATACAGTAATTATTACGGGGAATATAGGGGTACAGTAAGAACTTATTGGAAGGGAATGAATTACTTAAAATCTCCAAGCACATTGGCAGTTAAAGGTTACCAGATGAACCTTGTACAGCCTTAAGGACCTGCAAACAACAGAAAGGCCTTGGAGCTGGACTGTAGTCAGAGGATAGCAATAACAACTAAGATTAAGTGTGCTCTTCAACAGATAGGGGAAGAACAGATGGTCCTAGTTTAGGTAGGAGGGAAGGTCTCTGCCTGGGTGAAAACAAATAGGGACATATGGTGCATGTACTTGTTACCAGAGATGTCTGTTTAATGTAAACCTATATGTTGACAAGATCGGAATCTGGAAACTGTTCTTGTACGTGACCAATAAGGTATAAATATGTTGAATATTTGTAGTTTAGCAGAGTGCTATCTCAAGCTGTATTGAGATGGTGTTGTCCTTGCAATTGCTCGAATAAATGATCGTGACCTGTACCTGAGACTCCAGTGGTCTGTTTGTTAAAGTGACCACAATGGTTATTGTATTTATTTCCTACCCTCCTTTCTTTTGCCCCTTAATTACTTAGTATTTTCGGAATGCCAATAGTGTCTTCTACTGTGAAAATTGATGCAAAGTATTTATTCAACTCCTCTGCCATTTCCTGGTTCCCCATTATTATCTCCACAGCCTCATTCTCTAAGGGGCCTATGTTCACTTTGGCCTCCCCCTTCCTTTTTATATATTTGAAGAAGCTGTTATTGTCATTTTTATATTATTTGCTTGTTTGACCTCAAAGTTTATTTTCTCCAAAATTATTTTTTGCTCATTTTCTGTTGGTTTTTTAAAACTTTCCCAATCCTCTGGCTTACCACTAATCTTTGACACATTGTGTGGTTTTTTTTCTTTCAATTTGATACTATCCTTAACTCCTTTGGTTAACCATGGTTAGTTTATCCCCTTTCTAGAATCCTTCTTACTTGCTGGGATGTATCTTTGTTGTGAGTCATGAACTATTTTCTTAAACGTCTGCCATTGTTCATCAACCTTCTTTTCTGCTAAACTCCTGTCCCAGTCCACTCCAGCCAGCTCTGCCCTCATTCCTTTGTATTTACTTTTATTTAAGTTTAGCATAATTCCCGACCCACGTTCCTCACTCTCAAACTTAATGCTAAAGTCTACCATGTTATGGTCACTGTTTCCTAGGAGTTCTTTTACTCTGAAATCATTTATTAAACCTGCTTTATTAAACATTACTAGATCCAAAATAGCCTGATCCCTGGTTGGATCCACAATATATTGTTCTAGGAAACTGTACCGAATATACTCTACTCGTGGGTACCTCTGCCAATTTGATTTTCCCATGAATCTACATGAAGGTTAAAGTCACCCATGATTAATATACTGCCTCGTTTACATACCCTCATTATCTCCTGATTTATTCTCTGACCTACAGTATAGCTACTGTTGGATGACCTATAGACTGCTCCCACCAGTGTCTTCTTCCCCTTGTTATTTCTTACCTCCACCCATATGGATTCCACATCTTCCAATCTTAAGATAATTTTCTTGCTTTATACTTATTCCATCTCGTACTAACAAAGCTACCCCACCACCCTTTCCTTCCTGTCTGTCCTTTCAAAAAGTCACATATCCCTGAATACTCAGTTCCTGGCTTTGATCTCCTTGTGACCATCAGCAAGGCTTTCTGCACCCACCTGCTGCAGGTCAATGGACTTCTGGCTGGAGCACTGCCTTGCCCGTGATAGGGCTAGAAATACCCAGCCGATGTCTCTTTAATGGCTATACGACCATACCCATCAACCTCTATTTGTGCTGTTAATCCATTTATTTTCACAGAATCACAGAATTAGAGTGTGCAGAAGAGGCCCTTTGGCCCATCGAGTCTGCACCGACAGGTGAGAAACACCTGACCTACCTACCTAATCCCATTTACCAGCACTTGGCCCATAGCCTTGAATGTTATGACGATGCCAAGTGCTCATCCAGGTACTTTTTAAAGGATATGAGGCAACCCGCCTCCACCACCCTCCCAGGCAGCGCATTCCAGACTGTCACCACCCTCTGGGTAAAAATAGTTTTCCTCACATCCCCCCTAAACCTCCTGCCCCTCACCTTGAACTTATATCCCCTCGTGACTGACCCTTCAACTAAGGGGAACAGCTGCTCCCTATCCACCCTGTCCATGCCCCTCATAAACATTATTTGTTCCAAATACTATATACATTCAAGTAAGGAGCCATTGATGTTGCCCTTTTTGCCATTTTTCCCTCTTTGGCCCTATTTGCTGCTTTTTTTTAATGTATGTACACTCTGTCCCTTCCTGTCACACTCTGGGTATCATAGCTAAATAGCTGCCCTTCAAGGCTGCCATATCCTTTTGCTTTGTAAGCCTATGTATCCCCTGGCATTACCCCGCCCCTCTCTATTTAGTTCAAAGTCCCCTCTACGGCCTTAGTTATTCGATTTGCCAGGACACTGGTCCCAGCACGGTTTAAATGAAATCCATCCCACTGGAACAGCTCCCTTCTACCCCAGTACTGATGCCAGTGCATTATGAACTGAAACCCGTTCCTCCCACACCGATCTTTCAGCCACACATTTAACTCCTTGACTTTATCTACCCTATGCCAGTTTGCCCATGGCTTAGGTAGTAAACCCAAGATTATTACCTTGGAGGTTCTGCTTTTTAATTTAGCTCCTAACTGTTCAAATTCTTCCAGCAGAACCTCCTTTCTCATCCTATCAATGTCATTGGTACCAACATGGACGGCGACAACTGGATTGCTCTACTCCCACTCCAAGTTCCTCTCCAGCCCTGAGGAGATGCCCTTAACCCTGGCACCGGGCAGGCAACACAACCTTCGGGACTCATGCTCATAGCTGCAGAGAACAGTATCTATCGCCCTAATTATATTCTCCCCAACCACTACTATGTTCCTATTTCTTCCCCCCACTTGAATGGCTCCCTGTACCACAGGGCTGTAGTCAGTTCGCTCATCCTCCCTGTAGTCCCCGCTCTCGTCCACACAGCTTACAAGAACCTCGTAACCTGTTGGACAATTGCAGGGGCCGAGGATCCTCGAACGCTACCTCCTGGGTCCCCATACCTGCCTCACCTGCAGTCACACCCTCCTGTCCCTGATCACAGAGCAAATTTGAATGACCTAATCTGAGGGGTGTGAACGCCTCCTGGGGCAAAGTGTCCGGGTAACTTTCCCCCTCCCTGATGTGGGGCAGTGTCTGCAGCTCAGCCTCCAGCTCCTCAACTCGGATTCGGAGTTCCTCAAGCTGCAAACACTTACTACAGATGTGTCCGCTCTAGATCATGTTGGTGTCCAGCAGCGCCCACATGCTGCAGCAGCAACACATCACCCATCCTGCCACCGCTAACTTATTTTAATGAATTAATTAATTAATTAATTACTCTAGTGTCCCTGCTCTTTACACTTTATTATAATTATTTTTTTACACCGGTATTGATCTTATACCTAATAAGTTATTTTTAAGAAAGAGAAAATAAAGACTAGAGACTTAAACACAAACTGTAGACCTTAATTTTACTTTAAAGACTAGAAATACTCACCAATCCAACTCAGCAATCAGCGGCTCTCCCCACTCTTTTGAAATGAAAACTCCCTGCTCTTTGTTTAAAATGAATTCTCCACACTCACCCTGTACAGTTTTTAAATGAATTCTCCACATTCACCTCACTCAGTTAGGGGAAGGCCATTCAGCCCCTCAAGCCTCTCGTTAGGTCATGTCCAATCTGTACCTTCACTCCATTTACCCATTTCCAATCTGTAACCTATAATAACTTCACTCAATGAAAGTCTGCCAGAGTCAGGTTTGGAATTTTCATTTGCTACCCCCCACTTCCCACCCCAGCCTCAATGGGTTCTTCCTCCTTTCTCGCACAGACCCTCCATTTGTAGCCTTCTTCCCTGGCTGATTGCTGTTGCAGTTGGCTCCTCTCTGAGGTGGGTTCACCAGCCTCCCAGCACCTCAACAACGTCTCTGTTTGGTGCATTAGTTTAGACTGGAAGGGTCATCGACCTCAGTGACCGGCGAGCAATCAGAGCTGATGTCCGGACATCCGGAGACATGATTAACCTGCAGGAGCATTGGACAGTGTTCCGGAGGGCGGATTATGGTTGAATTTTCTCCTGTCATCTAGCAATGGTGCTGAGGCCAATGGGAATGTCCCATCACCAGATCCTGGACACCCCCTTCACCCGACGATCGGAGGTATGCAGGTAATCTGGAGGAACCACAAGAATCTCCCTCCCTTTGCCCAGGGCTCTGATATTGACTTTAGGTCTCAGTGCAGCTCATTTTGTCATACTCTTGCCCCTGAGTCAGACGACTGTGGGTTCAAGTCCCACTCCAGCCACTTGAGTGTAAAAGCCAGGAGTACTGAGAAGTACTGAGGGAGTGCTGCACTGCCACAGCTACCAAAGTAAAACGGAGACCCCAGCTGTGCTCTCATTAGCTGCCAAAGATCCCGTGGCATTATTTCAAACAGGACAAGGGAATATTGCTTGTGTCCTTCCCACTATTTATCCCCCAACCTACTTAATTAAAAACAGGTTATCTGGTGATATAATGTGACTGTGGCAATATGACTTGTGGGATCGTGCTGTGTGCAAATTTGCTGTTTTGTTCCTCATTGAAGGCTTATTGAAAATAGCAGGAAACCAGAGATGGGGAGGACCAAGGGGTGAGAGTTTACAATTAAGCTAACATACTTTCAGTAAATTGTAAAAAAAATCCCATTCTGGTGCAGTATTAAAAGTACAACGCATCAATTATGCAAAGAAAACATGTAATCATTCCTCACTTTCCAGTAATAAAGAGCTTTCTCATGTACAGACATGTAGGGAATATTTCCTGACTTATTGTATTCCCAGGAAATAGCTGTGACATTTGAAGAGACATCTGGAAGAGCATTGGAAATTCCCAGATTAAGTGCAGCTCCGGTATATTCTGGCCAGGCCTTTGAGGGCTGCCTGGATGTTCTTGTGGTAAAACACATCAGGGCACAGGTCACACAATCCACTTTAACAGTTAATGGGCCACAGATGACACTTGGGTCAATAAAGAAATAGGTAAACTTAAACCAAATGACAAAGGCACTGGGTACATAGAAAGGATAACTGGGCAGGCTAGGCTTGTATCTGCTGGAGTTTAAAAGGGTTAGAGGCTACTTGAGTGAGACATTTAGGGCCATAACCACCGAGCTCCCCAGCGTTGGATCTGGGGAATCCCTCTGGGAGGTTCCCAGGTAAGGGTTTGCATGGCAATTGTCCAGAGGTGCACACTTCCTCTGGACAATAGTGCGGCACTAGGAACCATCTGAAAATGTGGTTTAAATCGCAAATTTCGGATGCTTCCACGGCGGGTGTTATATCAGTAGTTACCCAGAGAAAGTTAGAGAAATTAAAACCTCTTCTAACTTCTGGGTTACTATTGTAAAGACCCAGACCAACGCCACCCACCACCCAACAACACCGCACCCCCCCCCCCAAGCAACAGGACTCCTCCACTCCACCCTGACCTCCCCCCCATGGGGCTCTCCCCAGCCGCCCGGGACTCCTCACCCAATAGTGGCCCACACCCCTTCCCCCACCGGCCCGACTCTTAGCCCCTGACCTGACTTGACTCCACACCAACCCCACGTCCGACCCACAACCCCAAAATTGCAGACCCCCCTGAATGTACAAAAAGGAAGAGAGAGGCCAAAGTGAACATAGGCCCCTTAGAGAATGAGGCTGGGGAAATAATAATGGGGAACCAGGAAATGGCAGAGGAGGTGAATAAATACTTTGCTTCAGTCTTCATGGTAGAAGACACTAATAGCATTCCTAAAATACTAAATAATCAAGGGGCAGAAGTGGGGGAAGAAATAAATACAATAACCATCACTAGAGAAAAAGTACTAGGGAAAATAATGGGGCTAAAGGCCAATAAGTCCCCTGGACCAGATGGGTTGCATCCTAGGATATTAAAGGAAGTAGCTACAGAGATAGTGGATGCACTGGTAGTAACCTTCCAAGAATTCTTAGATTCTGGAAAAGTCCCAGAGGATTGGAAAACTGCCAATGTAACACCCTTATTCAAAAAGGGAGGGAGACGAAAACAGGCAACTATAGGCCAGTTAGCTTAACATCTGTCAGTGGGAAAATGGTGGAGTCTGTTATAAAGGATGTAATAGCAGAGCATTTAGAAATACATAATCTAATCAAGCAGAGTCAGCATAGCTTCTTGAGGAGGAAATCATGCCTAACAAATTTATTAAAATTCTTTGAGGAGATAACAAACAGGAAAGAAAAAGGGGGACCAGTAAATGTAATATATTTAGATTTCCAAAAGGCATTTGATAAGGTATCGCACATAAGGCTGCTTAATAAGATAGGAGCCCATGGTGTTGGAGGGTAGTATATTAGCATGGATAGAGGACTGGCTAACTAATAGAAGACAGAGAGTTGGGATAAGGGGGGCATTTTCAGGATGGTGACCTGTAACTAGTGGAGTGACACAGGGATCAGTGCTGGGGCCACAATTATTTACAATATATATTAATGAATTAGATGAGTGAATGTTTCATCACCAAATTTGTGGATGACACAAAAATAGGTGGAAAGGCAAGTGTTGAGGATGACACAAAGAGTCTGCAGAGGGATAGAGGCAGGTTAAGTGAGTGGGCAAAAACTTAACAAATGGAATATAATGTGGGAAAATGTGAGGTTGTGCACTTTGGCAGGAAGAATAGAGGAGCTGAATATTATTTAAGTGGAGAAAGACTGCAGAAAGCTGCAGCACAGAGGGATTTGGGGGTCCTTGTGCATGAATCACAGAAAGCTAGCATACAAGTTCAGCAGCTAATAGGGAAGGCAAATGGAATATTGGTCTTTATCTCAAAGGGAATGGAGTATAAAAATAAGGAAGTCTTGCTAAAACTATACAAGGCACTAGTTAGACCACACCTAGAATACTGGTCCCCTTATCTAAGGAAAGATATACAGGCATTAGAGGCAGTCCAGAGAAGGTTCACTAGGTTTATCCCGGGTATAGAGGGATTTTCTTATGAGGAGAGATTGAGTCGGTTGGGCCTGTACTCATTGGGGTTTCAAGCAATGAGAGGCGACCTTATTGAAACGTATAAGATTCTTAGGGGGCTTGACAGGGTAAATGCTGAGAGGTTGTTCCCCCTTGGGGGAGAGTCTAGGACCAGAAGACATCATCTCAGAGTGAGGGGGAGCCCATTTAAGACAGAGATGAGGAGCAATTTCTTCTCTCAGAGGGTAGTGAATCTGTGGAATTCTTTACCACAGAGGGCTGTAGAGACTGGGTCATTAAGTATATTCAAGGCTGAGATAGACAGATTTTTAATCAGTAGGAGAATCAAGGGTTATGGGGAAAAGGCAGGAAGTTGGAGTTGAGGATTATCAGATCAGCCATGATCTCATTGAATGGTGGAGCAGACTCGATGGGCCGAATGGGCTACTTTTGCCCCTATGTCTTATGGGCTTACAGTCTAATGGTACCATTACGTAAAAAGGGTGTGAGGGATAGACCAAATAATTATAGGCCAGTCAGCCTGACTTCTGTGGTGGGCAAATTATTAGAGTCAGTCCTGCGATACAGGATAAACTGTCACTTAGAAAGGCACAGATTGATCAGAGACAGTCAGCGTGGTTTTGTTAGGGGAAAATCATATCTTACTAACTTAATAGAATTTTTTGAGGAAGGAACAAGGAGGGTTGATGAGGGTAATGCAGCGGATGTTGTCTATATGGATTTTAGTAAGGCATTTGACAAGGTCCCACCTGGCAGACTGGTCAGAAAAGTGAGATCCCATGGGGTACATGGGAAGGTGGCAGGTTGGATCCAAAATTGGCTCAGTGACAGGAAACAAAGGGTAATGATCGATGGATGTTTTTGCAAATGGGAAGCAGTTTCCAGTGGTGTTCCACAGGGCTCAGTGCTGGGGCCCTTACTGTTTGCTGTATATATTAATGATGTGAACATAAATGTGGGAGGCATGATTTAGAAATTTGCAGATGACACAGTAATTGGCCATGTAGTTGATAGTGAAGAGGATAGCTGTCGACTCCAGAATGATGTCAATGGTTTGGTTAAGTGGGCGGAGAAGTGACCAATGGAATTCATTCCAGAAAAGTGTGAGCTAATGCATTTGGGGAGGGCAAACAAAGCCAGGGAATACTCCATAAACAAGGAGTTATTGAGAGGGGCTGAGGAAGTGAGAGACCTTGGAGTGCATGTCCACAGGTCCCTGAAGGTGGCAGCGCAGGTGGATAAGGTGGTAAAGAAAACATACGGAATTCTTTCCTTTACTGGGTGAGGTATTGAATACAAAAGCTGGGACGTAATGATGGGACTGTATAAAACACTGGTTAGGTCACAGCTTGAACTTTGTGCATAGTTTTGGTCACCACATTACAGGAAGGATTTAATTCCTGTGGAGAGAGTGCGGAGGAAATTTACAAGAACGTTGCCAGGGCTTGAAAATTGCAGGAATGGGGAAAGATTGGAAAGTCTGGGGTTATTTTCCTTAGAACAGAGAAGGCTGAGCAGTGACCTAATTGAGATTTACAAAATTATGAGGGGCCTAGATAGAGTAAACAGGAAAGACCTGTTTTCCCTGACAGAGGGATCAATTACCGGGGAGGCACAGATTTAAGGTGATTGGTAGAAGATTAGAGGGGACATGAGGAAAAACTTTCACCCAGAGGGTGGTGGGTGTCTGGAATTCACTGCCTAGTTTGGTGGTGGAGGCAGAGACCCTCAACTCATTTAAAGGGAACCTGGATCTGCACTTAAAGTGCAGTAACCTGCAAGTTTACAGACCAGGGAAGGTGGGATTAAAATGGGCAAATAGTTTTTTTTATTTTTTATTTTTTGGTCAGCTCAGACATGATGAGCTGAATGGCCTCTTTCTGTGCCGTAACTTTCATATGGTTCTATAGTTATCCAGATCCAAGGTCAGGACGGTGAGTGGGTTGGAGGGGAACTTGTAGGTGGTGTTCCCATCTATCTGCTGCCCTTGTCCATGGAGGTAATGGAAGTCGTGGGTTTGGAAGGTGCTGTTGAAGGAGGCTTGGCGAGTTGCTGTGGGGTTTCTTGTGGGTGGTACACACTGATGCTACTGTGTGTCGGTGGTGGAGGGAGTGAATGTTTCAAACGGTGGATGGGGTGCAGCGCTTCAAGAAGGCAGCTCACCACCATCTTCTCAAGGGCAATTAAGCATGGGCAATAAATGCTGGCCCAGCCATTTTGGAAGGCAGAGAGAAGATGTTGTAGCAAAGTGTTCTACAGGCTCCATTAACAAAAGAGACATCAGAATAAGGACACAGCCACTACAGGAAACTCAAAGGTAATGGCAGTGGCCAAATTATTAAATAATTGCCTCGATATTTACCAGGCAGCCTAACATTGTGGAGATGACGCGAGAAAAAGAGATCAAAAGAGGCATAACGGTGTTGAGGATAGAAAGGGTGGGCAATGATTGTAAAACTAATCACACTTAGAGGGTGGAATTTTATGGCCCCATCATAGAGGCGGAGAGGCTGGAAAATGTGACGAGCTGTTCAAATGCCCATTGACTTCGGTGAGACTGGAAGATCCCACCAGGGGGAGGGGCCAAAAAATTACACCCAGGGAGACTAAAAGCCCTGGTCCCAGTGTTAGTACCGATTTCAAAAGGGAAGGTCAATCTTGGCCAACTCCAATGAATTCTTTGGAGAAGTAACAGAAAGGGGAGATAAGGGTAATGTGGTAGATGTAACATATGTGGAATCAGAAGTGATCTTCGGTACGGTTCCCCATTGCAGTCACATGACTCAGGTCAGGACATATGAGGTTGGTGGGCAAGGAGCAGGAAGGATAACAAGCTGGTTATAAAACAGGAAGTAAGGGGTTAAAGGCAGTTACTCAAACAGGCTTGAGATGGGACTTGGCAAAAGAGCCGGGGAGATGAGGAAAAACATTCTGACTGAGCAAGTTGTTGTGATGTGGATCGCGCTGGCTTGAAGGGCAGTGGGAAGCAGAGGGGGAAAATTCACAAAAGGGAATTGGCAAGAAAAAGCCAGGAGTGAAAAAAAATACCCGGGCTGTGGTGAGGGAACAGGAGAGTGGGGCTAATTGGATAGCTGTTTCAAAGAGCTAGCAGAGAGGATGGGCTCAATGGCCCCCCCCCCCCCCACTCTGAATGGCCTCCCATGGTTTTATAATTCTATTACAGGGTATATTTTCTGATTAGCAAGACTGGATTGGATTAAACTTTCAAACACAAAGTTATCTGTCAGCAAGTGTATCTGCTGTTCTGTGATAAAAGAGTAAGTAAATCAAGAGAGTGAAACAAGAAAATATATCCTCACTATGATGATTACCTGAGGATGTTTCTCTCAAATCCCCTTCTTTCTCTCTTGTTAATCCATCCAAATATTTCTCCATTGTATTTGGGCTTGTTTGATCACACCCAGGGAACGGTAACGATGAAAGAATTCTTCCCCCCACCATCAACAGCAGTGCCATTTTATCCAGTGCCAATATGTCCAATGCCAGTGTGTCCAATGCCAGTGTGTCCAATGCCAGTGTGACCATTGCCAGTGTCTGCAGTGCTAGTGTGACCAATGCCAATGTGGCCAATCCCAGGGTCTCCCATGCCAGTGTGGTCAATCCCAGGGTCTCCCATGCCAGTGTGGTCAATCCCAGGGTCTCCCATGCCAGTGTGGCCAATCCCAGGGTCTCCCATACCAGTGTGGTCAGTACTAGGGTGGCCGCTGCCAGTGTGCCCATGCCATTTGTCCCAGTGCCCATGTAAGCAGTGCCCAAGTGGTTGGTGGAAGTACCCCCTAGTGTTAGTGCACCAAATATTCAGGCTTTTTATCCCCCAATGTGTCCAGTGCCAATACTCCTGATGTCAGTGTGGTTAGTGCAAGTACTCCCACTGCCAGTGTAAACTATGCCAATGGGGGTAGGCCCAGTGTTAGCTCCACATCACGGCGCTCCCTGAGGTTCCTGGTGGTCCCAGATTACAGGAAAGCAGTGGGGGATGGTGGGGGGTGGGGGGCAAGGGATGGTGGCCGCGGTTGGGGGGGAGGGGGGTGGTGGGGTTATGTTTGACGTGCGCGGCAAGAAGCCGACCAGAGAGCGAGATGACTGGTTGAAAACCCTGCGCAACTCCTGGCAGCTGCGGACCTGAACCGGTGGAGCTGCCATCTTTCGAATGGGATGCGAAACTGAGGCCTAGCCTGCTGTATCAAATGCCAGTGTGTCCAGTGCCAGGGTGACCATTGCCAGTGTCTGCAGTGTCCGGTGGGGCCAATCCCAGGGTCTCCCATGCCAGTGCGCTCAGTGCTAGGGTGGCCGCAACTATTCCGGAGAAGAAGAGGGCAGTTCGACCTTGGACTCCTGGCCAAAATTCATCTCTCAACCCTCATCAGGGAAGCAGATAGTCTGCTCACTATCACATAGCCGTTTGTGGAAGCTGGCTGTGTACAAATTGGCTGCTGCTTTTCTGACTTAGAGCACTTCAAAACATTCCAGAGACCCTGTACTGCTCTTCAGAAATACAAGATCCTTCCTTTCCCCATGACAGCCCCCCAACTTCTTCATTTTAATTGGTTTTCCATCGGTTAACTTAAACATAACATACCAAGGTAACTCAAACTCTGTTTCTATTTTTTTTTAACGGTATAGATTGGAGCTGTAATTCTACAGCATCTTTCTGAAAAACACCCCATTGTTTTTGTACAAGTCATGATGAATGTGTAGTTGGGAGTTAATGAACTGAAGGAAATTAAATCTATGTGAAAGCTTGGAGGAAATGGGTCCGGGCCAAAATACTGAATCTTCAGATTTCCTGCACAGGCTGAGGGAGTTTTTAACAGGCAAATTGCAAAGTCCGCTCTCCGCAGGGTCCACTGCTTCAATGAAAGTTAAACACTGCAGCAACCCCCACTTAACCCCCGCCGCCCTGCAATGTCCCGCTCAACATATTGCGGCTCCCTCTGTCTCAGTGGGTGAGTGCCCCTCCTGGGGTGCTACATGGAGGTCATGTGGAGTGGTGAATTCGATTTCCCCACAGGTTTCCCTTATGTAGGTCCGGCAGCCTCCCCTTCATCCCCCTTTGCTGCAATACACACCAAGTGGTGATTGGTTGGGGTTCAGGCTTGATCATGAGCTGCCTCCCCCAGCCAAATAGCTTACTGGAAAGCCAAAGACCCTGCCTTTTATTCCAGTGCCTGCCAGAGCCTCAGGAAGTCCCAAGGTGCTTCACAGCCAGTGAAACACTTTCAAAGTGTGGTAATACAGGAAACGTGACAGCCAATTTGTGCACAGCAAGCTCCCACAAACAGCAATGTGAGAATTGACCAGATAATCTGTTATTTTTCTGAGGGTTGTTTGCTGAGGGGCACTTTGGTCAACTCTCTCCTGAACAGTGACCAGAATTGGGTTCAGTGCCACCAATAGCATTCAGAGTTCCTCACACCTTCACTCCCATAATCCTAAGGGATTTGATCCTGTCTCTGGGCTACCTCTGCTGAACTGCTTCTGCTAAAGGGAGAGCTGGCAAGTTCTCCCTGAGGTACTAGGATAATATTTATTTATTCATATCATTTGCTGAAAAAAGAGATATGTCAAAGCTTTTCATTTTTGACTCATCAGGACACTCACAAGAATACCAATATAGTGGGAAAACAGCAATTTATACTGTATGGGGATCTCATAGAAACCTATAAAATTCTAACAGGGCTAGACAGGGTAGATGCAGGAAGGATGTTCCCGATGGTGGGGGAGTCCAGAACCAGGGGGCACAGTCTGAGGATACGGGGTAGACCATTTAGGACTGAGATGAGGAGAAATTTCTTCACCCAGAGAGTGGTGATCCTGTGGAATTCGCTACCACAGAAAGTAGTTGAGACCAAAACATTGTATGTTTTCAAGGAGTTAGATATAGCTCTTGAGGCGTAAGGGGTCAAAGGACATGGGGAGAAAGCGGGAGCAGGCTGTTGAGTTGGATGATCAGCCATGATCATAATGAATGGTGGAGCAGGCTTGATGGACCGAATGGCCTCCTCCTGCTCCTAGTTTCTATGTTTCTATGTGAAAAGAGGTCTGATTGGTTGGCAAGTGTCCTGATGAGTGCAAGATGAAAAGCTTCAACATGTCTCTTTTTTCATCAATACTCAAGTTCTGTACTCTAAAAGACTATTAATATTTATCCCTTAAAAAAATCTCTAAAACTGACAGATTGTCTGGCCGATATCACATGCCGGCCTGTGGAATCTTCCAATGCCTCGAAAGCAGGCATGTCCTTCCTTAGTCTCAAAGTTCAAAACTGTGCCCAGCACTCCAGGTGTGGTCTCAGCAACACGCTGTACAACTGTAACAAGACTCCCTTGCTGTCACATTCCAGCCCCTTTTCAATAAAGGTGAACATTCTCTCCTTAATTACTTTGGTATTTATTAATCAATAGAAAGAGTAGACAGGGAATCAGCCCCAACATGGACTGTTTCTATCTTCGTTAAGCCCCTCTTCTCCTTCAACCTAGCCCTCCACCTCTCCCTCAAGCTCGAGTCTTACTGGGGTATATTTGCCTGGGCACCAGTCACTTGTCTTATGAGGAGCGATTGAGGAGTTTGGTCTCTATCATTGGAGTTTAGAAGCATGAGAGTTGATCTTTCTGAAAGGGTTAAGGTTCTGAAAGGGTATTGACAGGGTGGGTGCTGAGAGGCTGCTCCCCCCTCATGGGGGAACCAGGAGCTAGGGGCACAGTTTTAAAATAAAGGGCCTCCCATTTAAGACAGAAATGAGGAGAAATTTCTTCTCTCCGAGAGTCTTTGGTCTTTGGAAATCTCTGGGGAGAAGCTGGGGAAGTGGAGGCTGGGTCATTGAAGATGTTCCAGGCTGAGCTGGCCAGATTTTGGATCTACAAGCAGTTAAGGCAAGACAGGCAGGAAAATGCAGTTAAGGTCACAGACCGATCAGCCATGATCTTATTGGATGTTGGCGCAGGCTTGAGGGGCCGAAAGGCCTACTCCTGCTCCTATTTCTTAAGTCCTTATGGCCTGTCAGTTCCTCATCCCAGGTGAGTGCCAATAGGCAATACCAGTTAGCCATTAGGTGAGGCAGTCCAGACAGCTCAGGTCCACTCTGTGCTGGTGTCGCTCCACCCTCTCCTTGCCCTAGGGGAGGGTTTCTAGTTGATCTGGACAGTCCAGCCCCCTCGCCATCCTTTTTCCCCCACCCAGCCTCAGTACTTGTTGCAGGACTAGAGGCAGCATCTAACTGCTTGTTGCTGCTGCTTTCAACACTTCAGGGAGGGCTGGAGGATAGGGTTGCTGTTGCGGGTTCCTCCAGGGTTCATCCACTTAGCTGAACAAACAAACATTTTTTCCCATCTCAAATATTTTTCGTAAATAATAAATTAAAAAATCGGAAACAAAATACACAAAACAGACACATGCACTCACTCTCTCACACACACAGACACACACATGCTCTCACAAACACACAGACATACACACACACACACACACACAGTCACACACACAGACACACACACACAGACACACACACACACAGACACACACACAGACACACACACAGACAGACACACACACACAGACACACAGTCACACACACACACACACACACACAGTCACACACACAGACACACACATATTCTCACAAACACACACGCAGACACACACACACAGACACACACACACACACAGACACACACACACATACACACACACACACATACACACACAGACAGACACACACACACACTCACACACACTCACACACAGACACAGACACACACACACACACACAGACACACATACACAGACACACAGACACACACACAGACACACACACACACA